>NW_019154089.1:53287968-53406449 GCF_002288905.1 Enhydra lutris kenyoni | reverse complement strand
TAATTTTTAAAGATTTTATTTATTTATTTGACAGAGAGAGATCACAAGTAGACAGAGAGGCAGGCAGAGAGAGAGAGAGAGAGAGAGGGAAGCAGTCTCCCCGCTGAGCAGAGAGCCCGATGAGGGACTTGATCCCAGGACCCTGAGATCATGACCTGAGCTGAAGGCAGCGGCTTAACCCACTGAGCCACCCAGGCGCCCCAGTTGAAAGTCTTAAGAGCAAAAAACAGAGGTTCCCCAAGGCAGAGGGAATTCTGCCCACCATCTGCCTTTGCACTCAGGACCGCAAAATGAGCTCTTCCCTGGATCTCCAGCCTGCCTTCAGATTTCAGAATTTCTAAGCTCCAAAATCATGTGAGCTGATTCCTTAAAATCTCTCTCTCTCTCTTGCTATGTGTGCATGCATGCACATGTGCCCACACACACACACACATATCCTATTGGTTGTGTTTCTTTTGGAAAACCCTGATTAATACAACTACCTCAATGTCCAAAGATATATGGCCTCTCTGCTCCTAAAATTTGGTGTTAGGGTGGAATTACAGCTGTCTGGGGAGCTTAGCTCTCAGCCCCATCTCACTGGGGACAAGGCTGTAGGAAAAACCAACAGGAGGCACAGAAGGAAATACAATACACAGTGACAGCCCAATGTAATCAGGACCCAGAATCCTTATAGCAGCTTGTTTTGAAAGAACCTTTTATTAAAATCATGGTCTTTCCCCCGATCTTAGCTTTTTGTCTGTTTATCTTTCTGAGGCTGTTTGTTTTTCCCACTCTGGTGAGGAATCTGCAAGATCGCAGCCCCTGTCCCCAGGCTGATTTAAGGGGGAGACAGTCCAGGCGGGAAGGGTCTCTCCCTGTTCTCTAGCAGAGCTCATCACCCCACCAGCTGTACAGGAGATGGCAGGCAGGAGGGGAGCCCTTTCTGGATTCTCAGAGGCACGTTTGATGCTGTTGAAGTCAAAGTTCTGGGAGGAGAGAGCTGCAGAGGCAGCTGCAGGCAGAAGCAGTAGGGGAGGGCCTGGGCTGGAAGCAGGAGAGAAGATGGGCCTGGAAAGCCTGGCCTCCTTTCAGCACTGCCCTTCTCTTGAAAGCCAGGACACGGAGGGCAGGAGCGCAGAGGGGGACAGTCCTGACTTTCGACTTCTCTCTGGTGACAGAGGTAGTTTGGGGGCTGTGATCCCTGGGGCCATCATAGATGCCAGATCCACAGGAAATGATGTTAATCACTTCCCTGCCTTGTGAGCATCCTGAGAGATGCTGTGTGTGGAGTCAGCCCAAGCTCTACCAACAACAACCATTTTACTATCAATTCCCTGCATTATACATTTGAAAGGATATTAGTTGGGGCCCCTGGGCAGCTCAGTCAGTTAAGCGTCTGCCTTTGACTCCAGTCATGATCTCAGGGTCCTGGGATCATATCCTATATCCTGCCTCGGGCTCCCTGCTCAACAGGGACCCTGCTTCTCCTTTTCCCTCTGTCCCCTAACTCCCTCTTGTGTTCTCTCTTCTCTTTCAAATAAATAAATAAAATCTTTTTTAAAAAGGGGGTTATTAGCTGTAGCCATTGGCATCATTTCCAGACAAGAAGAGAAGGAAGAGGGAACATTTGCAGGCACATTTCTGTGGACGGAGACGTGTGTGGGGTTTGGAAGTCTCTGTGGGGGCGTAGCAGGGCCCCTTGCTCCCTCCTCCTGCACTAAGTCAGGACTCCCATATAACATGTAAAATATATCATTGTAATATACTTTTGGATATAATTTTAGGTTGACTAGAATAATGAGTTCCTGTGATCTGTCATTTTCTCATTCAGAATTCACAGGAATGAAAGTCCTAGGCTGGAAAAGTCACTTTGAGTAAGTCAGCAGAGGCAATGACCGTTCCCCTCCCCAAAGCTGCAGTTCTCAGATGGGGACTGTTTTGTCTCCTGGAGGATACTGGGCAATATTTGGAGCTGTTTTTGGTTGTCATGACTTGGGCAGGGGTATCCTTGGGATTCAGTAGAGGCCAGGGAGGCTGCTAAGCATTTTACAATACACGGAAGAGCCCCACCATGGAGAATTCCTCCACCCCACAGGCAGTAGGGTCAGGGTTGAGAATTCTGCCCAAGGCCCAACCAGCGATCCTTCAGACCATCCCCTCTTCCCAATCTTTGTGGGCAACAGGAACATCCCTGGCTTCTGTCTTTCTCCTGCACTTTTTGGACGCCTTTGTCCTTTTTTTTCTCCGGGATAGCTTCCTCAGAAGAAGCTACATGTTCTTAAAAGTAGTGAAAACAAATGGTCCCGTGTAGACTTGGATAACGTCAACCCTTACTGCCTCTCCCACTTGCTTTGTTTTACTAGCACGTTAACAGGTGAGCCATGGAGGGACCCTCCACACGTTGAAGGTCACACAGAGGTGTGAGGGCCCGGCCTCTGACAGACCTTCCTCGGTCCCCAAAGAGACCTGCTTGAGGCCAGGCAGGCCCCAGTGCGGGGTGGGGGGGGGGGCGACTCCAGCAGCCTGGGGCCTCCTTTTGCATTTTTAAGGGACTTGAACTTTGAGGGAATTTAACTTAAAGCAAATGGTGGGAGCCATCAGTGTTTGTTGGAGGGCTCCCCTGTAGGAAGGAATGCCTTGCTTCAGGCAAGTCTAGATTCAGAAATTAAAGTGTCTGCAAGGGGCCACGATAGGAGGAAGGTTATTAAAGCATACTGCTTAAAATGTTCTACTTGACCTTGTTCAGGTGTACCCCTCATGGCCGAAGTAAGCCTTACTTATCTAGAAGCTCCACAGGCCTGGGTTTAGGGGAGGAGAAGCAAGGGGCTTAGGGTACAAAATCCACAGAGGCCCTCTTTCTCGGGTCTTGTGAGTTCAGGGACAGTGAAGCTTCCTCTCTTGCCTCCCCCAGTCCTGGCTTGTGGTTCCCTTGCCTTCAGAGGGGCCGGAGCTGCTTATGCTGCTGGAAAGGGTGTAGCAGGCTACAGAAGGCTTGTAAGCAGATATCCCTGGGGGCCTGAGTGGTCTTGAATCTCCTTTCATCTAGCTTTGGAGATAAAGCCCAACAAAGTCTCTTGGTCTCAGAGTCTTCCTTCCAGTTCTTTTTTTTTTTTTAAATAATTTTTTTAAATAAACATATAATGTATTATTAGCCCCAGGGGTACAGGTCTGTGAATTGCCAGGTTTACACACTTCACAGCCCTCAGCATAGCACATACCCTCCCCAATGTCCATAACCCACTACCCTTCCTTCCAGTTCTGACCCAGCCTATTCTTAGTCCAGAGTATTTTACTTGGTTCCCTAAAATGTCCGTATTATTTTTTCATTTCCAAATTGCTTATGTTCGTTCTTTCTTTCTTTTTCTTTCTTTCTTTCTTTCTTTCTTACAAGATTTTATTTATCCATTTGAAAGAGACAGTGAGAGGGAGAGCAAGAGAGCTGCACACACAAGCAGGGGCCGGCAGGGGGCAGAGTCAGAGGGACAAGCAGGCTCCCCACTGAGCAGAGAGCCTGACTCCAGTGGGGCTCAATCCCAGGATCCCAGGACCAAGACCTGAGCCAAAGGCAGACCCCCAGCCAACAGAGCCACCCAGGTTCCCCTATGCTCCTCTTTCTGACTATCCAAGCAACAATATCTCTCTTTGACCTTTGGAATTCCTATGGTTCTTTCTTAAATTTTTTTTTTAATTAAATACAATTTGTTTTTGAAGTATACTTGACATACAATGTTATATTAGTTTTGGGTGTACAACATACTGATTCAATAATTCTACACACAGTGCTCACCATGGTAAGTGTCATCTCAATCTGTCACCATGCAATGTCGTGATAATATTATTGACTATATTCTCTATGCTGTACTTTTCATCTCCATGACTTATTTATTTTCAACCAGAAGCTTGTACACCTTAATCACCTCCATCTATTTTACCTACCCTATCTTCCAGTGGTGCGACTAGCTTGTTCTCTGTGTTTAAGAGTCTGTTTTTTTTTGTTTGTTTGTTTATTTTGTTTTGTTTTTAGATTCTACATATTACTTTTCTCTTTACTCAAGGTACTTGCCAATGCTGTCATCCTTTCTTTCTTGCACTTATTAATTTATAACTTACCATGCGTGGCAGGCTGGATAATGGCCACTAAGGATATCCACATTCTAATCCCTGGAACCTGTGAATGACCTTCACAGGGCAAGAAGGATTTTGCTGATGGGGTTCCACTAGGGATCTTGAGATGAGGAGGTTTTCCTGGATTATCTGGATGGGCTTCAGAAGCTGGAGGTTAGCACGACCAAGAAACATATTCTCCTTTCCAAACCTGCAAAGGAAAGAGCCCTGGCAACTCCTGGCACTTAAGCTCAGTGGGAATGATTTCAGACTCGTGGCCTCCAGAACTGTAAGAGAATAAATCTGGGTTGCCCTGTCATCTAGCTTGTGCTTGTTTGTTACAGCAGCAACAGGGAACGAGGGCTCTATCCCTGTATTCTGGTTAAGAGTTGACATGTTTTCCCAGACTATGTGTCTACAAAGGAGCCAGTTTGGTTTGGGATTTAGAGTCATAGCTCTAGGGCAATCAAACCTGGATCCAAATTGTGGCTGCCCTTTGTAGTGGACAATTGCCAACTGTGTGACCTACTGTTCTTTTTCCACTTTCCATTACCAACAGAACTCTGATTTTATATGGCGGGTGGGGATGGGGCGGGTGAGTGTGACCATCTCAAAAAACAATCACATTTCACATTCTCCTCTGAAACTCCGGTCACTGCTGACAGTTCTTGCCATGTGGTCATTTCTGGGACGGGCTTCAGAGGAAGCTCTTTAAAAGGAGATTGCTTCTGACTGGCGTGCACCTTTGTTCTTTGACTTACCCTTTTTTTCTCAGAAGCCCACACGCTAAGGATGGTAGAGTGGAAAGGTAGGGATATCTGGGGTCTCTGGTGGCATCCTGGAGACAGGGTTCCAGCCCTAGTCTGCACACTTCCAGGCTTCTTTTTTTTGAAGATTTTATTTATTTATTTGACAGACAGAGATTACAAGTAGGCAGAGAGGCAGGCAGAGAGAGGAGGAAGCAGGCTCCCTGCTGAGCAGAGAGCCCGATATGGGGCTTGATCCCAGGACCCTGGGATCGTGACCTGAGCCAAAGGCAGAGGCTTTAACCCACTGAGCCACCCAGGCGCCCCCACTTCCAGGCTTCTTATATTGTGGGAAGAATAAGACCTTTATTTGGGGGAAGCCACTGTGTGTGTGTGTTTGTTTTTGCTTTAAATATTTCTTTGAGGGTGGGGACACCACATTCTCAATTAAGAGAAACATTTTACAGTCTAGAGGTCATTTATTTATTTATTTATTTGCACTAATCATGCCATGAATTCATAGGGAAGGGGTTCTAGCAGCTCAGGCTCCTTTCTGTTTTTTCTCACAGAGCGTGCTTCTTGGCTGGAGCCTCGCGGCTCTTCTTTCTCTGGTCATTTTCCTTCAGACGTTTCAGCAAGCTATCTCTGCTCTTAGAATACTTAACATGCTCACTACGTCCATCAGTTCCCTTGGCAAGGCTCCTGCCCTTCACTTGTTTGTTCACAGCAGTGCCAGTAGCACGCTGGGAACCACAGTAGACTCTTCCAGTTCTGCCATGGTAACGTTTGTGAGGCATTCCTGTTTGAACCATGCTCATTCCCTTGATGTCCACTGTATCACCTTTCTTGTAAGTTTGTATGTTTGTGGCTAAAGGAACAACTCTGTGTTTCCCAAAAGGCCTAAAGGACATACAGCTGGAGCCCTTCCCCTCTTCTTCTTGTTGGTCATCTTGGTGCGTTCCTGGAAGATGGTGGATCTGACCGAAAGGCTGAGGTGCTGGTTGTTTGTGTCCTCTGTACGTTAACCCTATGATTTCTCATTTGTTGCGTTCTGTAGAACTTAGCCATTTCTATCTTTGATTCTGGTATATTCTAGTTCATTTTACACATATCTATAACCAGGGTCTAAACTTCTTGAAGGAGGCAAATCATCAACAGGTAGGAACACAGTCTCTAGTGTTCCATAGCTTTGGGATATTTGTAAGGATTAATGGTACCAGGGGTATAGCAGACAAAACTCAAGGTAGCTGTGGTTTTGTGCAAGAGAAACTTATTTGTTGTTCATGTGAAGCATTTTCTGGTGTGGATTGTCATTCAGGGAACTAGGCTCTTACAGTCTCATAGTTCTTTACTGCCAAGTCTCCCTGGAGTGGTTTCCCCATGTGCACAGTTAAGAACTTGGACAGATATAGCTACTCATTAGATTGAGCTGTAAGAAACTGATGATGTTTGAACACAAAAATAGCCTACAAAATGGCAGTTTCACATGATTCTGCTTAATTTTACATGTGTGATTTTATTTTATTTTTTAAATTTTTATTTAAGTTCAATGAACATATAATGTATTATTGGTTTCAGAGGTAGAGGTCAGTGACTCATCAGTCTTGTATAATGCCCAGTGCTCACTGCATCACGTGTCCTCCTAAATGTCCATTATCCCACCCGCCTCCAGCCCCCTCCCTTCCAGCAACCCTCAGTCTTACACGTGTGATTTTTAAGAAAGAGACTCTAAATCCGTTTCCTCAGCTGCAAAATGGGGTACCAATACTCCCTCCTTCTAGAGAGGTTTATACAGATTAAATAGGAGGAATGCAAAGAACTCAGGAAAGGCTCTAGCATGTAGTAGGTGGCTCAAAGGGCTAGTGCCTAGCTCAGGATCTCTGGCACATACTAGCTACTTTTTAACTATCTTTAAAGAAATGAGATACAATTCACATACCATAAAATTCATCCTTTTAATGAATACTTATGTCAGTGTAGATGGAACTGGAGGGTATTATGTTCTCAGAGAAAGACAGTTATCATATGGTTTCCCTCACATGTGGAATATAAGAAACAGTACAGAGGATCAAAGGGGAACGGAGGGAGAACTCAATGATAGTCATCAGAGAGGGAGGAAAAACCATGAGAGACTCTTAACTATAGGAAACAAACTGAGGGTTGCTGGAGGGGAGGTGGGTAGGGGGATGGGGTAACTGGGTGATGGGCAATAAGGGGGGGCATGTGAGGTGATGAGCACTGGGTGTTACTGATAAATTACTGAACGATCCATCTGAAACTAATGATGTACTATATGTTGGCTAATTGAATTTAAATAAAATAATCAGTTATTTTGTTTTTATTTATTTTAAAAAAGATTTTACTTATTTATTAGAGAGAGAGAGAGAGAGAAGGAGAGCACTCAGAGGAAAAAGGAGAAGCAGATTCCCAACTGAGCAGAGAGCCCAATGTGGGGCTTGATCCCAGGATCCTGAGATTGTGACCTGAGCCAAAGGCAGACGCTTAACTGACTGAGCCACCCAGGTGCCCCCCCAATTTTTTTTTTTTTAAACTCACCCTTTTGAAGTGTACAATTTAGTGGGTTTTAGTGTATTCACAAAGTTGTATAACAATTATCCCCCAAAAAGAAACCTTATATTCAATTAGCTGTTACTTTATCTTTTAACTGCTAGCCCTGGAATCAATCATCTTTTTTCTTTAATATTATTATTTATTTACTTACTTTTAATTGAAGTGTAGTAGACACACAATATCACTTTAGTTTCAGGTGTACAACATAATGATTTGATGACTCTGGACGTTATGCTGTGCTCAGCATAAGCGTAGCTACCATCTGTCACCATCCGGCGCTGTTTCAACGCCACGGACTATATTATATTCCCTATGCTGTGCCTTTTATCCTTGTGACTTTATTCATTTCATAATTGGAATCAATTATCTTTTGAAAGGGTCAACTTTGTTGAGACTACCTTGCTGAGAGTACTTGCTTGTAGGACTCACTCAATATCTATTAATTTCATTGCCATGTCCTATAGCGTTAAAGAAACATTCCTTGTGTATTCAACGACAATCGATAACTGAATTTACTGTGCGTGCGCATGTGCATGTTACATGTACATAATCAGACATCTCGCACTGAAGCTCAGGATATCAGATTCTCCCACACCAGGATAATAAAAAAGACAACAACAAAAGAAAAAGCGCCCCCAAACCAAAAAAACCCGACAATCATAATGTTGGTAACAATCCTGGTTGTGCATTTAGGAAGACAGAAGGAAGACTTTGTGAAGCTGTGAGGCTGTGGGGATCTCCACCTCCAGGTCTGGGAGAGAATCGTGGGGAAGACTGGAAGGAAAAGCTCCGGTTGCCGCGTTCTTCTCCCGTGCAATGACCTTCTTCCTTTTCTTGGTGGCAGCCACTGCAGCTCCTGGATCCTCAAGAAACAGAACCAGTGTTTAGGAGGGTGCCTCGAAAGCTCCTCGGTATTTAACCTTTTATTTCAGAATATTAGCACTCTTTCGGGCACACACAATGAAGGGCAAGTCAAAGTGAAAATAGTCCTTCGTAGCTAAGAATGTCGACTTTGCACACCTGTCAGACTGGACAGGATGTGTCAACGGGGGAGTTTGCCTGATTCTGTTCAGGCACAGCTGTAGAAGCAGATGCGTTTTTGCCTGCTTTACATTCTTAAAGAAAGGTCATCCTGGAAAACAACCCACTTCAGTATTTATGTTACTCGGCATGGTGGATGGTTTCAATAGCTCATCACCGTACTATATTTATTTTGGAGACGGTTCATTGCTCTGATTTCGAAACAGCCCTGCTGTTGCACCTGCTGTGGCTACCAGCGCGTTGTTCCGGCTCAGGTCCTTCCTTAAAAGTATGAGCTGCCGTCACCTCAAAAGGAGCAAGAAATACTGTGCCACTGCCTTGAAATCAAAATAGTTCCATTATTTTAATTTCTGATGCTTAGGAATGAACAGACAGATACAAGAGAGAAACCTTGAAATGTGCATGTAACCAATGCAGTGGCAGAGCATTAAAAAAAATGAATTATCAAAACCTGCAGACCAAACAAAGCAACAAAAGTGAAAATAAAAACTGTGCCTGGTGGGTCCCACCAGCCGGTTACACAGTTATCTGGAATCACATGGAATATTTAGTTTGATGGCTGACTGAGACCCAGAGCGGGAAACTGAGACCCAGAGAGGTGAAGTGACTTGCCTCAGCCCTATTCTGGTCAATATCACCATTGGTCTCTGCACTTGGCTCTTTAGCATTCTTTCTGCCCATACAGCTCCCCGTGTATCAATTCTGAGTGACAATAACAGGGGTTTGGGCATGTGTAGCTCTTACCTTGAATTCAGATGGCCTAACTCTTAGCTGGCTTATGAAGTCTGGAGCACTGGAGTAGGAGTAGGCTGGGCAATCAGGTGACAAGGAAACCACACTTGACAGCACAGACTATGGGTTATGCTAGGTATTTGGGATGCAAGCAACTGAGCTCAAACTCCAGCCCCTCTACTCACCAGCTGTGTGATGCTGGTGTCCCCAGCTTCCCTTTGCAAATGACTTTGACCTAGCTGGCTTGAAGCAACGGGAATTTATTCTCTCACAGTTTCGGAGGCAGAAGTAAAAAATCCAGGTGTCAGAGACAGAGACATCGTGCTACCTCTGATGGCTTCGGGGAGGAATCCCTCCTTGCCTTTTCCTAGCTTCTGGGCCTTCGAGCAATCTGCTGGCCTTGGCTTATAGATACTTCATTCCAGTCTCTGCCTAGTTCATCATGTGACTCTCTTCTCCATGTCTCTGTAGCCAAATCTCCTCTTTTCTCTTCTAAAGACCCCAGTTATTGGATTTACAACCCAATATAATATAACTCTAATTTAGTATGATCTCATTTTAACTTGATTATTTGTGCAAAGACCCTATTTCCAAATGAGGGCCTATTCACAGGTACTAGGAATAAATCAGTAAACCAGCCTCAGGTCAAAATATTAAAGAATTGATAAAAATTGCATAAATGACCTGAATAAATATAAATTTGTGTAGAGTGTTTAAAACAGGGAAATTTTATTACAAAACTGTACTGGAGAAGAACCGTTCTATTTCATAGAAGACATACCTCATAAAAAAAAAATCTAGATCTTCTGAGCAGAGACATTAGGAATCTGAGAATATTCTTTGGCAGAATCTAGTGGGGTAAGGGGTCTCCAGAAGTTTCTTCAAAGGTATGTTTTGAGCAACTGCTAAAAAAAAAAACACAAGAAAAAGTAGAGAAATAATACAGCAGAGTTGTTGAATTTGCTAAACACTTATAACAGCTGAAGTTCTTTTAGAGAATAACTTGAAAAAATATTTGGGAAGAAATCACTTACCAATGACTTTAAAATCATTTATATTTTTAATAGTTTAAAATTATTCATTCATGTTTTTCATTAAAGATAATTAAAATAAAGATGATGGCACTGATTCCTTCATCTTGCTATGGTCCTCTGTGTTGAGGTCCTTATTTTCCTTATTTGGTTCTTTTTTTTTTTTTTTTTTAAAGTTTTTATTATTAAGTAATCTCTAACCTAACGTGGGGCTTGAACCCACAACCTGGAGCTCAAGAGTTATATGCTCAATTGACTGAGCCAGCCAGGTGCCCCTTCTGATTTGGTTCTATGTCCCAGTCTGACATAGTTATATATACTTTTAAGTGACTTTCCAAATTGGGCATTGTCATATTAAGAAATATAGAGTCAGTGATATCCTAGGCACCACAGTGAAAGAACAGAACTACTTAATGTTTGCATTCTAGGCCTAACAACCTAGCAGAAACCACTGAAGGACAAGGACGTCCACTTAAGATGTTACCAGAAAGTAGATCTTTTAACAACCAGAGAAGATACCAGAATCTATAAACTTGTGTTGGTTCCTCAATCATAGTTAAATGTTTGAAACTGAAAGTAAGAAGCTGATTGCTTTTAAACAACATATATTTACTAAAGATACAGTGACATGAAAAGACCATAGTTCTGAGTGAGATAAAGTGACATTGTCATGTTGACCCTGGTCTGTAGGTTCCTGTGATGGTCCAGTGTCAAATAGCCTACATAGCTGTCCTTAGCTCCAGTAGTCTGAGGTATGACTGTGTTGGATTATTGGGGTTTCTCAAGGCAGGTATCACTCAGCCCTGTGGTCTCTGGTTAAGTGGCTTCATAGGGTTGTTGGCAGGTGGGGTTCTTGCTTCACAGAGACCACGGCAGTATTTGATTGTCTGTTCAGTCACTATGCTGACCCTGTTGGCTAGTACAGCTCATGCCAGACTCATGGACAGACTCCCCAGGGTTGTGATGGTCAACCAGCCAAGTCAACCCTAGCTTTAGGTCCCAGTAAGAGAGGAAAATGCTTGGATTGGATTTTCATATTGGTTTCCTTGATTATCACAAGCCTAGCAACATAGGATGCATGGTAAGTATGGAGCACTCCAGAAGTTTGATTAAGCACTCAATGCCTCAATGGACTGTCCTCCACTGTAGTCTCCTTGGGAGGTTATATACTTGTTCAAACCACATTTATGCTCAAATTCTTCTTTTTTTTTTCCCCTTGAGTTTCTTTCTTTCTTTCTTTCTTTCTTTTTTTTTAAAAAGACTTTACTTATTTATTTGTCAGAGAGATAGCTAGAAACAGAGGCAGAGGGAGAAGCAGACTTCCCGCATACCAAGGAGCCCCATGAGGTACTTGATCCCAGGGCCCTCAGATCAATACCTGAGCCGAAGGCAGTTGCTTAACTGACTGAGCCACTCAGGCGTCCCCTTTCCCTGAGTTTCTATGAGGGCTAGTTAGTGATCCATATAAGGATATCATTTTATGAATGTTTTAATGACCCATATAATCATGGATCTGAGACTTCCTTTGCTCTTTATGAAAAGAAATTGACCTCAAAAGCTAAATATTTCCCATTACCAGGGACATATAAAGACCATACTTTAAGCTCTGACAGCTATTCTCAAAACAGAGTTCTGGAAGTTAACTCTGACCAATGTCAGAGTGATAATCGCACAGCTTCTATGAAGATGACTTCTGAAGAGGAAAACATTCATTTGGATGTAAATTAAGGTGTATTTACTAGAAAAGAATCACACTATTTTATAGAGAATTCAATGAGTCAGGTTTAGATAGTAAGAGGAGTTATGTTATTCACCTAGTAAAAATGATATGTATATTTTTGCTATTATAAAATGCATTTTTCTATAAAAGATGGCATAGCATTTCTAATGAAGGTTTGATCTAAGAATAGCTCTACTCCCAAGTTTAGAAAAGTCACCCTAAGGGAAAAATGCTTAGCAGTTTATATTTAAATAGCCTCCTTAAAAACATTCCTGTTACTCATTGCATATGACCTTACCTATAATTCATATTTATTTATAATTACTTGAGTGAGAAGTATTAAACTTTGTGAACTATAAATTATTAACTTTTTAATGTCCTACTGTGAAAGTTAATTTCAGCAGATAAATGGGAAAAAAAAAAAAAAAGCCTATAGCAGCTTATTTGGTAGAAGAAAATTCTGGTGAGTAGGGCATAGCTTACTCAGGAGCAAACACAACCCTCCCTGTCTCCCCACATTCCTATCGGTTTGTCCACTTTGGTCCCCAGCTGTCTACAGAGGAATTTTGCTCTTTGCTTTTGATTGCTGTCGGCTTTTTGATCTGGTGTTATTTCTCACAGAAGCCAAGCCCACTGAGGGAATATTCCTACTGGTTCCTTCCCTCTCTGTCTCTAGACCTAACTTTCCAGAACTTTCTCTGTCTTCCTCAAAGCCTGTGAAGCATGATTTCTTTCTCTTAGCTTTTTCTCACTTCTCTACGTCTGAGGGATGTCACTCATATCCTGCGAGGAGAGATACTTCCAGTGTCTTCTCTTAGGGAGAGGGTGTACCACCCTGTTATGTCGTACCGTCTCCGTTCCCACCTCTCCAGTGTCGCTGCACCGAAGAGTGCCTCAGACTCCCTTGCACTCCTTTCCTTATTTGCCTGTATGATCCAGAGGCCCCCTTCCTAGGTGTTCCCCAGACCTCTTGATGTCCAAAGCCACCAACACTTTAATATTCAAATGGAGTGGTTGTTGCTATTGCTTCATTTGCTGCACGATCTCTAGTAACCTTGCTAAGTTGTCCAAAAATCTTCTGGAGAGAATTATGGTCTAATCATTCCATGCTGTGGTCTGCTTCTCTATTTTAGGCTAGATGCTCTTGACCAGGGGCTCCTGACCTCCCTCGGTTCCCACCCCATCCCTGGCACATGGCTTTGCTCCTCTTCCTTTAATTCTTGTCTCCTCTTCTTTGTATGTTACAGGTACAGCTCTTGTGCTACAAACTCAGGCTCAGGAGAAATGTGACTTTCTTGATTTTTCTATGATTGCATCTGACAGTCACCCCATTCATTCCATCTAGTGACAGAAGCTTCATCTTAGCCAATTTCAGGTTAAACTCTGATTTCTCCCCTTCCTTCTTTTTCCCCTTCTAAATTCTGGGCAGGGGTGGGGTGGGCTTATATGCTGTCGGATCATCAAGGGTGGTGGTGGGGTCTAGCCTATTTCCCCCCATCTGACCAGGCAGGTCTTCAGTTAAGAGTTGGTCATGTCTGGTTCTTGTCTTTCTTGCTTCTTCACACTGGTAGCTGTGGAGATGTCCTTTGTTCTGCTCAATCTATCCAGACTGTGGCTGGTGAGATCTTGCCCTGACTGCAAGCCCAGATCTGCTGGTTGCCAGCACCACATCTAGGCTACTCTTGGCAAGGAGTCCTGTAGCACCTTGGTGGATCCCGGGAATGAGTGAGGCTACCTTAGGCCTGCCATCCTTGACACAGAGACATCTCTGTGTATACCCCGTGGGGGTACAGAGAACCTCTGGGAGCTTGCCTACCTGGCTAGCAAGTCACTGGTTTGCTTTGCTCTCAGACCCTCAAACTCTCAGGGCATTGTCCCCCGGGGCAGGTCTGGGGACAGGGCACAGGGGTACTTTTCAAAGACACTGAAGAGAACTTTTATTTCATTCCTTTTTAATTCTCCCTTTCTCTAGTCTGGAGAACATTTCCAGGGGGTTGGGGTAGGGACAGAAAGAACAGGATTTGGCTCATGACATATTGTTTTAAGTTTATAATTTATGCCTGAATTCCTAAGATTTTAAAAGTCACAAGAATCTGAGCCCTGTGCTCTGCTCTAACATCCTTCTCCTGGTGGAATGCTGTAGCTGAGAAAGTGGGAAGGTGGGGAAAGGATAAGGGTCAGAAAGTGGGAAGTGCTGGGAATAGGAACCATATGGGATAATATTTCAAAACAATATCCTGCTGCCTGAACAAACCTTTTTCTGAAATTTTGGAAGAACTGAGTACTGGAGATGTTTGCAGCGCAGTGCATGGCTAGGAACCCCTGAAGAGTCATCCCGCCCCTCTAGGATTTCTCCCTATCTGTCTCTTCCTCAGACTCTGGTCTTCCAGGGTAACCAGACTCTTTCCCTCACTCTTTCTCTTCTCTTCTATCTCAGCTCCCCAAACCACCTTCTTTTCGGGTCTACATATAGACACTCCAAATTCAGCTCATTTTGCAGCAGCCACTTCTTCCAGAGCAAGACCTGGAGTAGGGGATGGCGTCCAATCACATCCAAAGTTTCCCTCTAGGATTTTTCCTATAAAGAGAGCAATTCCCACGGTGCCTGGCTGTCTCAGATAGAGGAGCTTGTGACTCTTGATTTCAGGGTTTATGACTTTGAGCCCCATGTTGGATCTAGAGATTACTTAAAATAAATAAATAATTTTTTAAAAAAGAGACAATTCCCCACCTTATTCTGTACAGAGGTACATGAGTTCACCTCCTTCTTATTATTTGAAGGCAACTGCGTCTTATTTTGCTGTAAAAAAAAAACCAAACAACAAAAACCGTCCTTCCACTTTTACTTAAATGTAAACATTTTACTTAAATGTAAACATTTAGTTTTGTTAACTTTTTGAAATATATATATATATTTTTTAAATGGTGGAAATCACTTATTTTCAAGGATTTGCTAACAGTTTCCCCAAGTATCAAAACCCAAGAAAACAGCCAACTGTATTTGCATGCAAAGCCTCACATTTCCCTGCTTCTAAAAATTCATACTTCCTTAACAGTTCTCCTCCTCCCAAAGCTCAGAGAATTGAAACCCAAACTCGTGCAGGCATATCGCCCAGTTCTCTCAGTGACACAGAAACTGAATGAAAACTTTTGTTAAAGGGGGAGGGGATGGAGACGCAAAGGACGCTGTATTTATTTATTGTGTTTGGTATTACCTAGAATATCAATAAAGATTTTGAAGGAGACCAAACTATGTCATCCCAAAATATGCCTTGAAATTGACATCAAAATTATTTTGAGCTAAAAGCACTTAAAAAACACCCCAGCTGGTACAAGAAGGACACTTTGACTATCCCCCTTTTCTTCCTAAATGCAGAAGATAAAAGCCCCATATGGAAGATGTCTTTCCCAAACCAGAAAGAAAGTAACGTTCTTATCAACATGACAGGAAGTTGAGACTGAGAGGATTCTGTACAAATAGGCCTTGTTCAAATAATTCTTATCTTTCTTTAGCCTCCCCACGTAATTTTTCCACAGTTACCTCTACTCCAATCTAATAGACAAGTTTGTGGATTTTGCAACTATTTTGAACCTTCATTTCCTTATGAGAGCTGCCGTGCCACGCAAAACTACATTACATTTGTATGCTTTTCTTCTCCTCATCTGTCTTATGTCAATTTAATTCTCAGAGAGGGTGTGGAGGTGACTCCTCTCCTACAATTTTGTCAGGTAGGTGCATATGAAGGAGAGGGGAAAAAGTGAGCAGACCCCTGCCCTCCCCACATCAGCAGGCTGTCTCAGTGTTTATTTACATAGCTACTTTTATTTCATTATGATTTAGAGTTTCTCTCACACACATACATACACACACCATATATATATATATATATATTTTCTTTTATTTTGAACGAGTGAGGGCACACACATGAGTAGGGGGGTGGGGAGGGGCAGAAGGGGAGAGAGAGAATCTTAAGCAGGCTCCACGCCCATGCAGGGCTTGATCTCACGATCCTGAGATCATGACCTGAGCTGAAATCAAGAGTCAGATGCTTAGCAACTGAGCCACCCAGGGGCCCCACAAAATGTATATATTTTAAGGAATTAACTTGTGTTTTTGTCTGCATTTAATCTTTTAAAAGTCAAATAACCCTAGAAAGGGAAGGGTCTGGGGAGTGATGTTTCCCATGAGTGTTCAGGCTTAGATGCAGCTTCTAAATTCAGCTCACTCCTCAAGCCCTGCCCGCATGCCACACTCCCTCCAGTTTCTCCAGAGAAGATAGAACAGAGAAGGTAGGACAGGGTGGATGGGAACCCCTGCTGTCGTTGTTCCTTGTTCCGTTTGTAGTCCCCACCATTCTCCACTTTTCTCATTCCCATCCCCTGTACCCTCTACCCTTCCATGGCATCTCCGGCCTGCAATTCTGAGCTTCCATAGGATTCGGCACCTACGTTGCCAACTCCCTTATCATTTTTCTACCTGCTGTTCTGCTTCACGTTTTGGGATTCTGCACTGTCTTTGTTCTCTGCTATGGTGGCCATTACAATGCAGGTCTCTCTTCTACTTACAGAGGAGTGAGATCGACCCAGGGCCTGGTGGTCTCTGCTGAGTACTGTTTTTTACCAAGCGTTGCTCTGCTGGGGTCGAGGCCTCCCCTCTCTCTTGGGTACTATGCCCTCTCTTGTTGTACACTAAGGCCTAGGAATTTATTTTGGACTCACCTTGAGCCCGCACAATTCCACAGTGGTGTTCCAGTCAGTGGCAAAGAAGGAAGGTTGACTGTTTCCTCTGCATGTAATACAGGCAAATGGTTTTTACAGCAAAGTTGCTTGGATCCAGAGGGTTTGAGTTTAGAACACATCTTTCTTCTCCTTATTACTCCTAGTGGTCTCTTTGTTGCGCCCAGACATGAGCATTTGATATTCTAGATATTTGATATTCTAGAAATGTATCATTTCTTATTTTCACAACCAGAGAAACCTCCTCTATAGTGTTTCCAGCCTCTAGCTCTTCTTTCTTCCTTCTTCAGCCCCATGTTCACATCACTGCAGACATTCCCATTTTAACTGCCCTGGCTCAAAAATCTTCGCTGTCTTCTTATTCATACGGGACAATCCAAACTCCTTGGACTTCATTTAGGGCCCTTTACCATCTGCCTTCATCTTACTTTTCCAAAGAATTGCTTACTCTTCCTCTGTGCCAACTTGCTCCGATTGGATTGACACTCACAGCTTCTCAATGTGCATTACTCATTTTGTGGTCACACCTTGCAGAGTGTTCCTCTTTTCCCAGTCCACATGTTCTCTCTCGTTCCCCCTAAGGCTGTCTTTCTCTTCAAAGTGTTCCCAGTTCATTCCAATCTGGAGGCTCAGCTATTTGCAGAATTTTATAGTATTTGTTGTTGTAGCTGGCATTTGACGATTGAACAGGGCCTTGCACTATTGCCTGTAGACTGATCCTTCAAAATACAAACCCCGGGTTAACACAGATCCATTTCTCTGGGCACAGATACCACTGGAGGAAGCTGTGGGATTCCTTGGTGTTGATTAGCAGTGATGAGGAAAGAAGAAAAGGCAGAGGTGCTATCCTGCATCTTGGAGAAAGGCCAGAAGCCAGTAGCTCTGCAGAGCCAACCCATCCTAGCATAGGAGCCGTCCTGGCACTAAGCCTGGGGAGCTGCTGGGTGGGCTATACCTGTTGTAGCCCCTTGTCTCTGATGGGCTTCTACATCAAGAGAATATTTGATCTTCAGACTCATCTGGACCTTAGGGCTTTTGGTCTGCTTGAAACCCCCAGCACTGGGGCTCAGTCGGTTAACTGGCCCAACTCTTGGTTTTGGCTCAGGTCATGATCTCAAGGTTGTGAGACTGAGCCCCACCTCTGGCTCTGTGCTCAGTGTGGAGACTGCTTGAGATTCTCTCTTCCTCTCCCTCTGCCCTTCCAGCTCCTGGGCTTGTGCTCGTACATGATCTCTCTCTCAAATAAATAAATCTTAAAAAAGAAAAGAAACCTCCAGCACCAAAATTTTTAGCCCACTGTCCCTTTTCATTCAGGTCCCTATCCAAATAGCTCCATTTCATCCCTAAACACATCTAAATTAACTTCACCCAACACTTTGTATGACATCATCCTGTTTTTCTTATCTGAAATTATCTTTATCTAACTCTTTGCTTATTAATAATCTATTTCATTTGTTTACAGCAGCCCTATCTATCTTGTTTATTCCTGAATTTCCAGTGCTTAGAGTAGTGCCAACATATAGTAGATGCTGAACACGTTTATTGAATGAATGAATAAACTAGGAAAGGAACTTTGGGCGGTTGCTTGCATTTGAGCAGAGTTGTAACTCTTTCTGTCGTGGAGAAGAAGAAGCGGAGGTTGGGAATCAGATGGCTACAACCAGTGTTCTGAACCCTGTACCTTCTCAACCAGCACCAGATTTCCAGGAAGAGCCACGTTCATGGCTCTCAGGGCTGGGTAGCTCAATGATCCTCTAGTTACCCCAGTATATGAGTTCAGTACAACTAGATACCCCCCACAATGCCCTAGGACAGGCACCATTGGCTTCAGGGGAACTTTGGTCAATTAGCCATAGTTTGGTGGGGGAGCTCCCCAAACTTCCTCTAGGTGTGCAAGCTCTAGGCAAGTAACCATGCTGGAGTAGTAGTGATTGAGTACCTTCCATTTTTTTTTTTTACAAATTAATTTAAATATTTTTTACTTTTTCAACTTTCCTGTTGAAGTGTACTGTGAAATGCACAAATGCTAAATGAAATCTTTTATCTGTGTATACTTGTGCAATCACCACCAGACCGAGACATATTCAGCATCCTAGCAGATTCCTTCATACTTGGTCCCAACTGATTATCCCCCAAGGGCAACCTGACCTGGATCCCTATAGATTTTTTTGCCTGTTTTGGAACATCATATAAATGGAATTATACAGGAACTGTTTCATTTTTGAAAAGTGGTCATTTAACCTGATGCTGCATGACCAGGGGAGGGGTAAGAACTTTTGCTTTCCCCCTCAGTCTGCAGCCCTGTGAGTCAGGCAGGCATTGCAGGGTTTGAATCATGACTTACTCCCATAACCTCCAGAAGCTTATTCAACCTTGTTGACCCTTGGTTTCTTCATTATAAAATAGAGTAATTATTCCTGCTTTGGAAAGTTCTCCTTAGGATGAGTAATATATGCAAAGTGCCTCGTGCAGTGCGTGGCACATAGTGGGTGCTTGATAAATGCGTGTTGGATAAATAAAACGATATTTTTACCTATAGTAAGCATTCGTTACATATACACAAAAATAATCTACTGGTCAAGCATTCATTACATATACACTAAAATAATCTACTGGTCATGTTCCTCCTAGTACTGTAGATTTCTCTTTTGTGAACTACCCTCAGGACTTCAGTTTAAAGATAAGGATGTGTTTGGCCAACGACTTTTGTAAAGATTTCTAGCACTTTCTGGAATTAAAAATTCCTTTGGGTTTTACCAGCCAGAGTCAATTATTGGGAATGGGGGTAAAGAACCATTTTTGGGAAAATGGGCTTTTTCTGTATGAACAACTCACTTTAGTACAAGAAGTATTTATGGAACGAGTGCAAAGCTCGAAGTTTTCTGTTCCTGTTTTATTCACAGATCATACTCAAACTTCTCAGCATTTCACTTTCAAGGGACCCGCTGAAAACGAGGGCGGGTCCCTTTAAGGCCCTGGAAAGGGTCTCGGTGTTGGTTTCGGCGGGGAGGACACGCCCCATCACGTGGGCGCAGTCCCAGAGGGGCGGGGCCGGCGTCTCTGGCTTCCGTCACTTCCGGTTCTCTGTCAGTTGCAAGCGAGCGAGCAGAAGGCAGTTCGGCTGCAAGAGTGGAGCGTGAGTTCTGGGGACCCCGCCCCCACCCCCTCGGACCCCTTCCTGGCCGGCCCCCACCCTCCCAGCCGGGCCGCGAGCCTCTGGCGGCTCTACCCAGCTCGCAGGCCACGGCCAGAGGAAATGGCGGCGTTGCCAGGCCTCCCCGCCTCGGCCTCCCTGGACGTCCTCCTCTGTCGCCGACCCGCGCGTCCCATGCTCTGCAGCCCTACCCGCGCCAGAAGCCGGCTCCCGTGAACGGCCCCGGCGTGGCGAGTGCGGCGGCGGGGCGAGGCCGGGCGGGGGCCCGGGCGCCCCCGGGACAATGCAGCGGCGGCCCGGGCCATAGCGGGGGCGCGTGTGGTGCCTGCTTCTCCCCAAGGCCTGGCTGGGGCTCTTTCCCCGGCATCCAGGGTTGGGGGGCTCTCTACCGGAGGGGGAGAGAGGACCCCGTCGGAGGAGGGCTAGGGGGTGGGGGAAGGACGGCTGGTGTGCTGAGGGTAGCTAACGCTTCGAGAGAAGAAAATGGCGCTTGGTGCAAGTCCCTCCTCTTCCCATACGGTCTTCTCCGCACTTCGCCGCCTCCCACGCCCCCTCCGACCAACCTGTCCCCCCCGCCCCCCACCCCCGGGCCTCAGCCGTTGCCAGCCCCAAGGTTCCAGTAGCTTCCTGGCACCGCGCGACCCTCTTCCCCGTCTTGGTGCTCATCACCCTCGTGTTGTACCGAATTCCTGTGCCTTTTAGTCCCGGTTTAGTTTCACCTCGTCTTTTCTGTTCCTCACGCCATCATCAAAGACCGAAATTCATTTTTTCAGTTGCATTTTGTATAGATTTTACACTAGCGTTTAGTATCACCTGCCCGAATTACTGGCCTGCCCCCCTCCTTCGAACAGTAAAGATTCATTAAGTGGAAGTAAAAATCTATCTTGTCAAAAGTTCAAAGTGGCTTTAGTTACCATCACCTTTTTTTGTTTGTTTTTGTTTTTTTTTTCCCCGATGGTCTTATAATTTGGGTTATTTATGAAGTCGTTCTGTGAAATGATCTTAGGCAGCATCCCCCCTACAGCTTTTATTAATAGACCGTATAGTTATGCTTGACAGTTTCAAAGTGAAAAAATAGGTTATGTCCAATTTAATAACCTTTAAAAAAATGTTTCTTGGCATTATTAGCTTCTAGCATTAAAAAACCTAAATTGCTTTTGGAGTTAGGGTTGTAAAATGGAACAGTAACAGGAATAGTGCATAAAATGTAGTTCTCAACGTTGCTGGTCCTCTCCAAATTTACTCTTCTCATGGGGAAATTATCAGTTAAACAACATGGCTGGTTGCTTGTTTGAGCTTTATGAAATTAGTGGCTAGAATTGGGATGGATGGCCCACTTCTTTTACCTTGACCTCCTATTGTGGAACACCTTTAGTGTTAGGTGCCAAGGCAAGTTTAGTCTAGAGAGCTAGATTACTTGGGATTTTTTGAGGAGGAAATGAAGTCTTTTTTCCTTTATTCAACATTTACAGACTGTGTGTTGTATATATTGGGCCCTTTAGGGCATACAGAAATTAACAGGACTCAATCTTTTTGGAGATAGAGAGGGCTAAAGATAACTTAATAATAAGTGGTTTATGACCTGGTTTTATAAGTGTCTTGAAAAGAGTGCCTTGGAATTCCTTGAAATTTGGGCTTTAGCTCCCCTACCCCTCACTTCTCTACAAAAGTTGGTGCATGAGGCGCTCTGTCTCTCAATAGAGATCCACCTGAAAGCAAGATATTGGGTTATGTATCTTGTGGTGGGGGGAGCTAAGGTCATAGTGGAATTTGAGAAGAGGTTTTGCCCCTCCTATAAGCAGATTCTTCAAAATATAGTTAAACTATTTCAGAGTAGAAAATTAGTGTAAAATACAATGAACTGTAAAAATTGTATTTAACTTTGTGAACTCTGAATTAGTTTTTGTCATTTTGATGGCATGATCAAAAAGCCAAAGAAAATTAGGGACATACACAAAATATGAAAAAATAGGATTATGCTGGCAAACGAATTACATTTGTATAGTGCAGCTGTTCCGCATGTTGTGTGAATGTTGGGGTCAGTTCCTGCAATTAATAATTCTGTTAGGTCTCATCAATGAGAAATATAAAACAGTACTGAGAATATGCCTATTCCTGGTTTTAACAGAGATTGCTGTCAGCTGCCTTTTTCCAATTTAGTCTACCCATAAACATCTAACTCCTCTAAAATGAAGTATAAAAACACCCAATGGGTTTGAGAAAGAGGTGTAGGAGTGTGAGATGTGTGTGACATTTAGTTCTTTCTCCTTGCTGGATTCTCCTTGCTGGGTTCTGGGTGTTACTTTCAATTTGGAAGAGTATAAATTAAGAGTATAACTTGTAGCATTGTGCTGAGCGTAACAACTCCAGTACTACAAAATGGTAGAACCATGGAACTTCTCGAATTTTTGCTTGGGAAAGAGTTAAGTTGAAGGTAATAGAACAATTTGTAAATTATTGTGTATAATGTGTTTTTCTTTCAGAATGCCTAAATCAAAGGAACTTGTTTCTTCAAGCTCTTCTGGCAGCGATTCTGACAGTGAGGTTGACAAAAAGGTGACTGTTAACGCAAGTCATTTCTGTGGTAGCTTAATTCAGCAGTATTGCCCACATCCTGTTCTCAAGGACAGCAAGGCTTATCAGAATGGTAAAATGAGTGCCTGGATGGGTGTTTCAGAAAGTGCACATGGCTCCTGGACCTCTTGACCAAAATGCTTGGGTTCCTTGTACGTTCACACTCCTGACCCCCGAATCAGGCTTGAGCAAGTCTTGAGAGTTTAACAAGTCTCCCGTAGAGGACTTCTAGGAACCCCAAAGCTCTAGGGCCACCACTTTATTCCCTAGGGGGATAGCATTAGAATGAGGCCTGGAACCCTGTTTGCCATTATTCAGAAACCTGCCTAATCTCTAGGTATTGTGTGTTGTAGTTGAGTTAAAATTACCTGAACTCTTTGAATGTCGATGTCAGTTTTGACCACCTTCTCAGCCACTGGTGTTTATCCAGCACAGTAGGATTACTTAAAATGTAGGCTTGGTACATTTTAAGTTAGAATGTTATTTACTCTGTTCCCCTCTTTTTAGTTAAATCAACACCCGGCAAAGCTAACATAAAATTACGCATTTGGACAAGAGGGTTTTTGTACATTAGATGACAGCCGTGCTGGGAGCCATGTATTCTGCTTAACTGAGCAGCTCACACTGCAGTCAGAGCTTCCTTCTATGCAGAACTGTTTTTTTTTTTTTTTTATTTCCTAGGAGATTACATAATTATGTCTCTGAGTTTAGTTGGCAGTGTTAGTTAAAAGAGCTTATGGGAGAATCTTGGAGAAGATGGACCTTTATAGGGAAATACAGAATATATAACCTAAAGTTTGAAATAAGGTCTCAAAAAGCATACATTAGCTATACTCCAGAAGAAAATACCTCTTAATTTTTTTTTATTCAAACCTAGTAATGGCGTTTGACTATTCGTTTAACAAATTTTTACTGAACTTTTATGTCAGTCCGTAGATACCCAGCCCCCTATATAAAGAATAATCCACTTTCTGCTTAATTGAGCTGTTTTTGCTGTTTGCTATTAATAATACTATTAATCCTGTAAACACAGTAATACGTTAACTTTTTCAGTTTATATACGTGTGTACATTCTGTTTTACCTAACTTCATCTAATTCAGAACGTTAATATATTAGTTTCTACTTTCCACTAAGGAACATGACTGCCCTCTGCTGTTTAGGTTGGGAACTCTACTGGTTTTCATAGGCTGTTAGGTCATTTTCAGAATGAGGCGATATAAAAAGTTTTTACAATAATGTTGTTTTATTTAAAACATTGCCTTGATTTGGGATGCTAATCTAACACATTGCTGTCCACCTTCAGTGATTTTTGTGATGAAGTTCTTGTGTTGTTGACTTCTAATGCCCAGTACAAAATAAGCTTTTCATATTCATAACTTTTCAAAGTCAGTTTAAGTCCCTTTTGGAATAGACAGGGTACAAATAGCATATCCTAGATTGGAATGAGTTGCTTGTTTCTTCCTAATTAATATATATCCTTTATAAAAATATAAGTTGCTGACTAACTTGAGTAGACTTGGGGTTTTCAGAAGTTTATTCACAAGCAGCAGGCCCCCATCTCTTTTTTTTGTCCCCCCCCTTCCAAAAAAATCGTATTTGGGATACTGGTCTAGAAAAGAATTATTCCTCTGGTTATTGCCACTATGATGCTTGAGGTGTTTTTTGGGCTTCTGAGAACACATTTTGAAAAAACTGTGTTAGATCTTAGGTTAGCTCCATTGTTCCATTGTCAAGTGAGACTTGCCTGTGTATGTGTTTACTATTTTTTTCTTAATAAATGTAGTCCTTTGAATCTTTAAGTCTTAAAAAGTAATGAAGTGCTTGAACCTGAGATATGTTTTATTCTTACGTGTGCTAATTTTAACCATTATGCTTATTTTTCTTTCAAGTTAAAGAGGAAAAAGCAAGTTACTCCAGAAAAACCTGTGAAGAAGCAAAAGACTGGTGAAACTTCAAGAGCCCTGTCATCCTCTAAGCAGAGCAGCAGCAGCAGAGATGATAACATGTTCCAGGTAATTTCCTTAGATATTCGTGTCTGGCTTGATCTGAAAAATGTTACTAGTACCTTAATTTAATACTGCAAAATATTGACTAAGAATATTCCTTGAAATATGAGAGTAGGTTTGTAGAAATGAAAGTCATTTATACGATGCTAGATTATTGTTAAAGTCTAGAAATCTGTAGTTTGGCTAAGTGTAAAATTATTTATTTATTTATTTATTTATTTATTTTTTTAAAGATTTTATTTATTTGACAGAGAGAGAGATCACAAGTAGGCAGAGAGGCAGGCAGAGAGAGAGAGGGAAGCAGGCTCCCCGCTGAGCAGAGAGCCCGATGTGGGGCTCGATCCCAGGACCCTGAGATCATGACCTGAGCCGAAAGCAGAGGCTTTAACCCACTGAGCCACCCAGGCACCCCTAAGTGTAAAATAATTTAAAAGTTACAGATATCAAAAAAAAAAAAAAAAAACCAAAGAGATTGAGAACTGCACATTTAGGAAGCAGTTTGGAATAGATAGGTCTAGTATTGGGCTGTGAAATATGGATGGAGTATTACTGGAGAAGAAACAGCATTATGGCCTGCATAGTTTGGGCTTGATAAGAATAGGAGAGGCAGGTGGTGCCTGTGTGGCTCAGTTGGTTAAGTGTGGGACTCCTGACTTCTGCTCAGGGTTTTGGGATTGAGCCTGTGTTGGGTTCCGCCCTTAGTAGGGTGTCTGCTTGAGATTCTCTTCCTTTCTCTCTCTGTGTCCTCCCCTAACCCCATGATGCTTACTTGCTTTCTCTCGAAACAAATAAATAAATTTTCTCTCAAAAATAAATAAATCTTTAAAAAAGAACAGGAGAGGTGGGTGGATTTACTGAAATTGGCCCTCCCTGTATAGTGGGGAATAAGATTGAATATCGAGGTAAAGCAAGGGAAGTGTTTCAAGTGTTTGAAGGGCTTAATTATGAGTTGGAGCCAAAATGTTAGAATGAGGCTGCAAACATTTGACTGGAAAAGGCTAGAGTGTATATACATGTACACATATATGTATATATAAAATGCATAGTTACGTATAATATAGATATATATTTTTAACTTTCTGATGGCCTTGAAAGACAGTGCCAGGATTAAGGTTAGAATGAGAAAATAGGGCACCTGGGTGGCTCAGTTGGTTAAGCGTCTGCCTTCAGTTCAGGTCATGATCTCAGGGTCCTGGGATCAAGGCAGTTGATCAAGTTGATATCAAGTTGTCAAGTGGTACACCTTACGTGTATACGGTTTTTGCTAAAATATGTTAAAAACATAGACCATCCAGATGGATTATTTAGTTATGGGGTTTAGTTCTCTGACTTCTGTAGTATTGGGGAATAGACTGAATTGGTAGAGAACCTGAGTCACTGTATATAAGGAAGTATTACCAAAGGGCCCTCATTTCTTTGAGTTCGTAATAAGTTGAGTGATTACCATATTTCATGGTCTTGCTGAGTTCTGGGTGTGCAGTGATGAGCCAAGTAGACGTGATCTCTGGTTTTATGGAATATATGGGAATAAATATGATACTGATAAACATGTATTTATAATTAAAGTTACGATGTGGGCTGAGAAGCAAAAGGTCAGATTATAGAAGAGGAGGTGCTCTGGGAATCTCTTAAGGATGTGACATTTGAAGCTAAAGACCTAAATGAGCCAGTCATACGAAGTGAATGGGAGGCGGAGTCCTTTTCAGAGTAAGTAGAGAGATCGGTGCAAATGTTTTGTGGCTAGAGCTTAGGAAGCCTGGTTGAGAGAGTTGATAGGCGATCTAGTTGGTAAGGACGTTGGGGGCCAGATCTTGCACCATCTTCCTATTGGAAGGTCATTTTTAGGAGACAGCTCACAGAGTGGAACTTGTTAAGACATTGATAGAATCTGTCAGGACCCAAGTGATCAGGTATCCTTTTCAAAAACAAATAGATCTAAATTAGAACTGTTTGGGTATTAACAGCCATAAGACAGGATTTTTTTTTTTTTTTTTTTTAACTTCATATCCATCACTTGAGAATTAGAAGAAATAATCTTACTCTGGTAAAGCAGTGTGCATAAACATAAGCAGCTCTTTAAATGTAATACTTGAAGAGAATTGTACCCAAGGAAAGTCACTGCACTGATTTTTCAAACTCCAGAATGATTTGGGCAGAATCCTGGCTAGAGCGGAAATACTCCTACATGCTTGCCTTGAGTCTGGTTCCTTCAGCTCTGAGTTTAAGAACTTGGTTCTGTAGAGACATATCCTCCCTGAGGTAGAACTTAACGTGATATTGAAAACAACCTGGAGATCTGTCTCGTAAATACTAAGCACTTGTGTCCTAAAGGTCAGAATGGTTGAGACAGGGACATTGATCTGTATTTTTCTTCAAAGTTAGACACAGGGGTCAGTAGTACTACCTTACTTGATTTAATGATTTAAGGAAAAGCCTGATCCTTTAAAATTCTGTCATTACAGAGACAATTCTTAATATGGTGTGGAGTTGGGGTTCATGTATGTATTCTAGGAACCCGTGAAATTATTATTTCTCTATTTGAATTTTTTTTGGTGAGTGAAGAAATTATTCATAACTTTCATCAAATCTCCAAAGGAGAGAGGAATCAAAAAAATTTAAGGATCAACATTCTGAATGATATTCATGTTTTTCCCCCTTGTTAAATACCACATTATATGTAAATGTATACATATATTATATATATATATACACACATATATACATATATGTATACACATGTATACACGTGTGTGTGTATATACACATATACATATATACATAATGTAAAATTATATGCATTCTGTCATCTGATTATGTTATTTCTTCTTATACATGTGACTGTAGAGATCTTTATTCTTTCTACTTTAATCGTTCTATCTGTATATTACCTCTTGTTTCTGTTTTTTTTGGAGGAGGGTAAGAGTTTGTCAGCTTTATTCATTTATTCATTTCTCCTCAAGGGAGAGTTGACTATTGGGCTTCTTTTTAATAAATGTTATTGAGAGGTAATTTATATATATAACAAAATGCACACATTAAGCCTAAAATTTGGTCAGCTGTGATAAAAATGGACACAGTCTTGTAATGAGGCCTTTTCCATTGCCCCAGAAAGTTCTCTCTTGGCCTCCCTTTGCAGTCATTCCCCCTGCCTGAGATAACTACTGATCTCATTTCTATCACTGTGTATTTATTTTGCTTGTTCTACAGCGTCTTGTAGTGGAATTGTACAGTTTGTATTGTTTTGTGTCTGGCTTCTTTTGCTCAGCATAACATCTTGGGGTTGGTTCTTATGGTTATCCATTTGTAGTTTGTTTCTTTTTATTGCTGAGTTGTATTCCACTGTTGGATTATACAACAGTTTGTCCCTACACTTTGGATAGACATTTGAGTTGTTTCTACTTAGTCTTGGGCTGTTAGGAATAGCACTGTTGGGAACATTCTTGTACAGGTCTTTGTGAATTTTTTTTCCTTTTTGGATCAATTATCAGATGCATTTGCTGGGCCTTAGGGTAAGTGTATGTTCAGCTTTATAAGAAACTGTCAAACTGTTTTCTGTAGTAGCTGTACCATTTTACGCACCCAGCAACAATGTGAGAGATTCCAGTTGCTTCATACATGTCCTCACTGGGTTTTGTCAATATTTGATGCTATTCACATAAGCTAATGGATATGTAGTAGGAGCTCATTGTAGTTTTACTTTGGACTTCGTTCAGGTCTTTTTTGCCCATTAAAAAGATAGAGGTCATTTGGTTTATTGAGCTGGAAGAGTTCTTTATGTATTTTAGGTATGAGTTTTTTGTCAGCTCTAAATATAGTGGACATTTTCTTTAGGTCCATGGTTTGCCTGTTAATTTTCTTTTCTTAAGAAAATTTTATTTATTCATTTGTCAGGGGAGAGAGTGAGCGAGCACGCACACAAGCAGGAGGGGCAGCAGAGGGTGAAGCAGGCTCCCTGCTGATCATGACCTGAGCTGAAGGCAGATGCTTAACTGACAGAGCCACCCAACTGTCCCTCTAGCGTGATTTTACAGTTTTAAACCTATTTTCATTTTGAATTCTCAGGAATACAAGATTTGCAGAAGAGAGTAGTAGTAGTATTTTTTCTGCTTGTGTTTTGTTTTGGTTCTAAGTCCAAGAACCTATAAAGGCTCCAGAAGTCTCTTCCTGGTTTTTCAAGTCCTCTTCAGTATAGCTCCCATCTGTTTAGCATGTCCTTGAATCTCAGCAGTTGTTGTGTCTTTCTGTTTAGTCCCTTCCATGTCCTTGTCATTTTTTTCTCTTTTACTTAATTGATGGGCTGTCATTTTTCAAGGTTAGATCCTAATACCTAAGGTCTCTTCCACATGCTCAAGCCCACACCGAACTCATACTTGACTTAATCAATATTACTTCAATAGGTTTTCAGTACATTTTAATGTTAGAGACTCAGCTAGCTTATTAGCTCATGGGCTTACTAGCTACAGGGTTTACTGGCTAGGGGGTTTATTGTAAAAACCAAAATGAAACAATGTTCAGTTCTGTGGTTAGCTGCTTAAGATACTTCTGCGTTTCTTAGAGTCATTAAATCAGTATTATAAATCACAATTAACAGTTTCACTGTGATAATTATTTTGTCTTAATTTATTCATTTAGACAGTTTACTGGGAACCTAGTATGATAGGCACTAGGGGGTGCAAAGAAGATTGATTAAAAAATAAGCCATTAAAACTGACCCTAAGATCACTGGTGACTTTAGAATAGGCAGTGGGAATTCAATTAGTAGAAACAGTATTTTTCTCCTTTTGAGATTTGGCAATAAAAGGAAGAAGGAAAAATGGAGAAAGTTATAAAATGCTGCAGATTAGAGAAAATGCCTTAGAAAAAGAGAGGAATGAGCATGTTAGGAAATGGTAGATAAGCAAAGGGAAAGAATGTGTAAGTAAGAAATAGGATAGAAAAAGTAAAAAGTTAAGGCTTGATGGTGTTGTGAGTACAGGGAAGAGAGATTTGAAAGCACTTAACCCATATCCAGTGGACTTCATTTTCTCCATAAAGCATGGGGTATGCCTGGAAGTGGGGCACACCCGCGGGATCAGAAACTTACTTAAGGAAAGAAAACTGAAGGAAAATGAACCAGACCTGGCTGAGACCAGAAAAAGCACCGTTAATGTGTACTGGGTCAGTACAGCTGTGATTCTGCTACAGTAATACTTAGTATCCCAATAAAAAGGATTATTTAATAATCAAGGGACCCAGGATGGAAGGGAAAGGAACATAGCCAAATGCAGAATCTTTGCACGTTGATGTGTTCTAAGCACAAAAATCATGGCCAGTGATTAGTCAGTAGGTTTGAAAAATAGTTTTTTTTTTTTTTTTTAAAGATTTTATTTATTTATTTGGCAGAGAGAGAGGCACAGCTAGAGAGGGAGCATAAGCAGGGGGAGTGGGAGAGGGAGAAGGAGGCTTCCTGCTGAGTAGGGAGCCTGATGCGGGCCTCGATCATGACTTGAGCTGAAGGCAGATGCTTAATGACTGAGGCATCCAGGTGCCCCTGAAGAGTAGTTTTAGAATGAGTAAGAGATAGGTAGAGGCATTGGAAGTTTTGATCAGAAAGTATGACTTTTTAGTTGAAGTGCTGGACAGTATAGACAGTGTCTTATAGTGAAGACATCTGGAAGGTGCTTTACAGAGTAAAGCCTTTTCCTTCTCTGGAATTTGTAGTTTGTTAAGCATAGTATCAGGTTTTTGGAAAATGGTTTTCTGTGGGTAGTTTTAAGTTCTTAATTTGAGGACTGTGGTGAAGTGTATTAAAGATGTTATTTGAAATGAATGTCTAAAAGGAAGAGGTTTCTCATGTTCTAGTGACCAGATCTCTGGATTTTTTAAAAGGTACATAGCTAGTGGGGTTTGTGGATTCCTACTGGTTGTAGTTTGTACTGCCAAAGCTTGCTTTCTAATGATTTTTGTGGTAAAAAACGCAACATAAAATTTACCATCTTAAAAGCATGCAGTAGTGTTAAGTATGTTCATATTATTATAAAACAGATTTCCTGAACTCTTTCTTTTAGCAAAACTTAAAGAATTCCCCTTTCCCTCTTCCCCCAGCCCCTGATAATTAACCATTCTGCTTTCTGTCTCTATGAATCTGACTGGTGTAGGCACTTGTATAAGGGGAATCATGAAGTACACATCTTTTTTTTTCTTTCTTTCTTTTTTTTTTTTTTCTTTTTTAAAGATTTATTTATTTTAGAGTGAGAGCTTCAGTGTCTATGTGAGGTAGGGGCAGACGGAGAATTTCCAGCAGACTCTCCACCTAGCTCAGAGCCCCATGTGGGGCTCATGACCTGAGTGGAAATCAGGAGTTGGACGCTGAACTGAGCCACCCAGGCGCCCCAGTATGCATCTTCTTGTGAGTGGTCATTTCACTTAGCCCATTCAGTAAGGTTCATCCATGTAGTAGCATGTGACAGAATTTCCTTTTTAGAGGCTGAATAATATCCCACGGTATGTATATATCTCAGATTTTGTGTATCCATTCATCTCAGGATGGACATTTGGGCTGTTCCCATCTTTGGGCTGTTGTGAGTAATGCTGCTGTGAACATGGGTGTATAAATAAATACCTTCTCAAGACCTTGCTTTCACTTCTTTTAGGTTCATACCCAGAAGTGGGGCTGCTTCATGAAATACTCTTATTTTGAATTTTCTGAGGAACCACTGTACTGTTTTCCATAATGTTACTCTGTTTTACTAATGATTCCTTTAATGTGAAAGTGATTGAAAGTGTGAGATGTACTTCATTTTAATTCCATCTTTTTAAGAAAGATTTCTTCTTAACAGTGACATTTCCTTTGGTGGTAGTTTTGATACTGAGAATAGTAGTTACTTTCATGATTTAAAGTACAGGGAGTGTGCAGCAAGTTGTGATAAAAATATGGACAGTCTCTTGAAATGAGAACCTTTCTATGTTTTTGTTTCTTTTGCAGATTGGGAAAATGAGGTACGTCAGTGTTCGGGACTTTAAAGGGAAAGTCCTAATTGATATTAGAGAATATTGGATGGATCCAGAAGGTGAAATGAAACCTGGAAGAAAAGGTGAGATTTAATTTCCTGAATTTGGTCTTAATAATTAGGACTAAACCAAAAGGTAACCTACCTTATTTAAAATTGAAATAATGTTGGCAGTGCATTTGGAAGATCCTCATTTAGTTGATTCTGTATTTTCTGTAGTTTTTTAGACATGAGATTTAACTTATTTTAATGACATGTCTTAAATAGCTATTGGAATAAAACCCAGGAAAAAGAACACACTTCTTACCACTTCATTTGGCTGCTAATTTGCTTGGATGTAGCTTTAGGAAAAAAAATTGACGTGAATTCTTAAGTAGAGCAGGCACTATCGGGTCATTTGTAAAATTAGGAATGAAAAATTCTGGTTTACGTGAGTGTTTCCTTGAGGTTCATCTAAAGGCTATCCTTTTGGGGGGGGGTAGCCTTTTAGCAGGTCTTTGTCCTTCTTCCATTTGTGCGTCACCCAGTCCCAAGCTTGTTGGCATCACAGAAGCACATTTTATTTATTCATCATAGAGCTAGGGAGTGTTTGTATACAAACATAAATTCTTATATTTGGGTAGTTAGCTGCTTGAGGTTGATCCTTAGATCAAAATAGGCCTCTTTATCGCCTTCTACTCTGCCTGTTTGTTAGCTTGAAGGTACCGCTTGTTTGCTTTATGCAGTTCTTAGGTTTGGTAAACCTAACCTCTCTGTTTCTGTACACTTTAACATTTTCTTGTTCAAGGCCATTTCTGGAATCACTGACGTTTTTCATTGTGGCCAGTGCCAAATTTCTTCTCTTGTTTCTGCAAACATGTATTGGAACAATTTGATTAGCTTTAAAGCCCTTCCAGGGTGTTGACCCAGGGTGTTCTTCTGCCTTCCTCTCAATTTCATGGCCTCCCAGCAGTTTTCTGAGAAATACATGAATTCTTCCAATTCTAGTTTATTTTTCTATTTATGGGGGTCAAATATTAGTACATTAGAAGTTTCAAGTGCAAAGTGCTTTCTCTTCACATTTTTACTTGAAAGGCATGTTCTTAGCTAACATTTTAAATGTTTATTATGTGTCAGCTGATAAGTAAGCTTTTCACTCACATTAGCTAATTTATTGGTTCACAACACTGCTTTGAGGTGTAAATACCATTTTACTGGTGAGGAGACTGAGGCTTAGAGATTTTTTTTAAGGTCATACAGTTAGTGATAGGGAGGGATCCTGCGATTTGAACCCTGACAGCAGGACTCTCCAGAATGCATTTTTAACCACCGTCTACATTTTGAGAAGTCCTATGTGGGTCATGTCCAAGGAATTTCTCCAAAGTAAATGAATGCTTCTTGAAGAACTCAGCACAGAGTTGCTCACCTTGAGTTCCTGTAGAAATTTTGAGCAAATGTTGGAACCAACTGGATGTAAAAATGGAGTGTCACATACAAAATCTGGATCTGGCCACTTAGCCTGCTAGTTTACAAGGTTCTGTGAGATGCATCTTCGCGTCATCGTTTGTTCTCACAGGCTGTACTACGTATTCTGCAGGATGCAGTGTTGGAAGTAAAACTGGGCATTAGACTGGTCTGCTCAGGTAATTGTGATTAGTCTGTAATAACAAGGGATTTGACTCTCAGTATGATAGTCATTGTGCCATTCCAAGTGGCAGTTGTCGATAAAACAGTTTTTGTTTTGGAAGTGTGAAAATCGTCAAAGCTTAAATGGATTTCCAACTTTTAATTTTTAAAAACTTTGTTTTAGGTATTTCTTTAAATCCCGAGCAATGGAGCCAACTGAAGGAACAGATTTCGGACATTGATGATGCAGTAAGAAAACTGTAAAATCAGAGCCATGAAACCTGTACTGTTCTAGTTGTTTTAATCTGTCTTTTTACATTGGCTTTTGTTTTCTAAACGTTGTTTTCCAGGCTATTGTATATTTGGATTGCAGAACAATTTGTAAGATGAATACTTCTTTTTTTTTATGTGCATTATTAAAAGTGTTCTGAGTGAAGCTAATTGTCAACTTTATTAAGGAGGATTGCTTTGTGCCTGCCACCTAGTGTAAAATAAAATCAAGTAATACAATCTTAACTGTTGTGGCCTTTCTTGATCAAAAGAGTTGGTACCATTTAAGGCCAAAAGTAACAGTTTATAGACCTGTTAGTTTCACTTTGGCTTTTACATGCAAAAGGATTTGTATTGCATTGAATTTATAAACTCTGACTTGTGAAATTCATAGTTGATCTGTTTTCTTCCAGCCCAATGTCTAGACTTAACTAGATTTTTCTACCCCAGTGATACTTCACTCTCCCCCCCACCTTTTTTTAATGGCGTTTTTTCCTTTAATGACTTGTCATGTTCAGTTTTCATTTCACTTTTTTGCTCTCTTGAATATATTATACTAATTTGGAAAATCATTGAAACTGTCAACATGTTAGTTATCTCAACAAGGTACTTGTAATTAAAATATTATATGAGAGCTACAATCACTAATTCTACTGTATTAACTATTAGGAGATATAGTTTGATAAAAAAAAAACATGGCTTGTATGAAAACTGAGCAAGTAAGTGTATGTCGTTACCTGTAGTGTTCTGTGTAGTTACCTTATTGCTTAGTCTGCAGAGAATAATGACTTAAATGTCTGATTTCCTTTCACTTATTAAACCTGTTCACCATGGGATGATGTCTATGAAATCAGATACTGTTACCTTAGATTAGGATTTAATAAAAATTGTGAAAGCTTACTGGCCTAACATTTTATTTTATAACGTTGAGTGTGGATTATATGTAGCCAGAGATATCACTGAGCTTTACTGTCACAGGAGGTAATGTGGTTAGTTTTTGGAAGAAAGACTATATAGACACATATTTCTGGTTTTTTGGCCTTTTCTTAGTGGACTTGGTTCTTTTTTTTTGCAGTTAATCTACTGGACAATAGTATTCTAGACTTAATGTTGCTAAGTTTTAGCAGGCACTCGGAAGTGATTTTCATTAAAGTGTAGCGATGAAACAGACCCCGATTGAGGCACAGATTTCAGGGGCTTTGCAGCAATAAATAGGGCAGGATGTGCCTTAGGAAGAGAATTTAGGGGAACTCTAACTGAGATGAAGGAAGGTGGCAGTGAAGAGGAGGGAAATCTCTTCAAACAAGGAGAAACATAGGATATTTTGGTCACATTGATAGGACACAATCCTGGATGGAATAGTAAAAAGAAAGGTTTAAAGACATGTAAAAAAAAAATTCTTGTTAACAAACTATTTTCAATAGCTAATCTTAAATGGTTTTATTGCCATGTCGGAGAGTTGCACTATTATACCAAGACTGATTATTGCATCTAAAACATTTTATAGTAGAATTGTCAAGGACTTGATTTCAAAACTAGCTGTCAGGACACGTATAGTTATTAAATTGTTTTCTGGCAGTTCTTCTGTTTTAAAGTATGTTTTTACATTTTTTAGATGATTTTTCTAATGTTTGCTTTTAGCAGTAATCCTAATAGGTGCGTAATTGGGGAATTAAATCTTCTCTTCTGGTATTTCAACTTCATCAGATAATAGGTACCCAAAGTGTTCAAAATGGTATTTTAGACAAATCATATCTTGATTGTTAACTTTCCCTTTATTTGGGAACATACATGTGTTCTATTAACTTAATTGGGTGGGCTTGTAAAGTATTTCTTATTATATATACACAGAAAGGGTAGTTAGAACACAGAACATTGATTTTGGTGTAGGTGAAGAGGGAATAATGGGAAAGTTTCCTAGGTCTATATGAATTCAGGCTGCGTGTGCATTTTGAAACAATCTGCTGACACAGAGCTGGTGCTGAAATCTGTTACCTAGGCATTTTCTAGCTGTACAACATTGTGTCATTAAGACCTTCATATAAAGAGTGTTTCCCTCACAGAATTTGATAGGTTGACTGCTAAATTCATTTCAATTTGTAAATGGATATGCAATATATAGAAATTACTTCTTTTTTGGGGTACAGGAAGTGATGAGAACTAGGTTTAAAAGAAAAGACCAGTTAATTGTACTGAGAAGAGAAGATAGGGGAGTGAGGTTTTCTGTTTAAAATTACCTTCGTGGTAAGATTTCTTCCAGGAAGAGAGCTTGCCATTTTGAGGCAGCGGTTTCTTACTTGGTAATGCCAGAATGAATTTAATTAATGCCAGCCCTGAGTGAACTCGTAGCAGGGTTTCTCCAGTGGGGTTTTCCTCTTTGTCTTTTCAAGTATGGGTAGCATTTGACCGATTTCCAGTGCCCTTGGCATTTTACTTAAAGAACAACCACTAAAAACAAAAACAAAAACAACAACAAAAAAAACCCCCACACCACACACACATATAAAAACAAAACCAAACCTTTTTATGATTTGATTATTCTCTCTTGCTTTTACTTTGTGAATGCTTTTGAAGAATACTCCTACCTCATTAGCTAGTCAAGATGTTGTGATATTGGATCTATTTCTACGTAGGAAAAAACACTTAGGAAAAAAAAAAAGTACATACATCCTGGCTTGGCTATTGAGGGGAAAAGAGAAAGAGTTGAGTGTTATTTAGGTTTCCTGATAGGGATGTCAGAAAGATCACTATACAAGCTTGAAATTTTTTTAAAAAAAGCGCTGGCTAATATTTAGGTATCTCCTGAAATTCTTTGTTATTTACTTTTTATGGAAATTCAGTGAAATACTTTAAAGTTTTTGTTTTTATTCTTAAAGTGGTATTTTCCAGATAAAGTCTGGGGTAAACATTCACATAGTCACGAATATGTAATTCTGTAATTGTGGAATAACCTGTATGCTTTGTTTGGTACATCTTCCGTGGAGATGTCAATGAATATAATCCTCCATCTGTGAATATTTTAAATGTTGAAATAAAAATAAGAAATGTGGCCTATGTGTCATCACGGTTTCACAGACCTAAAAATGAATGGCTTAGTTATCTATTGAATGGGTTTTGTTAACAAACAATGCCTTCCTGTGTGAATGCTTTTGGAATGTGAATTCGTTTTAGCATGTTATATCTCCTGAGGACCTCTGGAACCTGACCAGACTGGACTGGATGGGATAGGACTGGATGGGACAGGGTGGAGTGAGGCAGGCAAGTGGGGGTGGTGTGGGCCTGTTTTTCCTGTCTACCTGATTCGGATGGAAAAATGCAGATAATAAGGTGTATAGAATCTCTTCTTTCTCTCTCTTTTTTTAAACCTTATTATATGTTTTGCAGATGGATTATTCCATGGTATACTTAACCACATTGAATGCTAGACTCTGTTGAGTATTTTAAACTTACATTTTCATTTAGAAGGGGTCTATTTTTTCCCTTCTTGCTTAGTACTTTTGCTTTGTTACATTTTGAGATCTCATTGTTCAGATTTCTGTTCAGGGAAACTTACACTGGGATGGGAAGACTGTGGAAGACTACCCATGAGTCTTCTTGCTTCACCTAATCAGCTTGAAGTTTGTAGAGCATACTGACTCAAGTACCGTCAAGAAGAAAAATACAGTACTTGGAATTTGCAGTCACGGACTTTTTATAGTTTGTAGTACGGCTCAAAGGAGTTAAGGGATTAAAAATTTTTTTTTTTGTTTAAAAAGCATGAAACATTAAACAAGTATATGTAATTATTTACTGGGTGACATTTTATCCAAGGCTTGGTCCATTTCTGTACAAAATCTTGCTGCATAGGACTTTCTCCCAGCTCACTGTCCCTAAGTCCTTTATGGAGTTTTGACCACCCTGGATCTGCTTTTACAGCCATTTCAGCCCTAGATTAACAATGATGTGTTTCTGAGAAAGGGAAACATTCCTTTCCTCTCACTCTTGTGCTCTTGATAGAGTTTAAATAGAGTTTATCTTCTTGGGTGACTTACTTTAGCTTAGAAATGATTTTAGGGCACATTCTTACTCCAGCATACCAGGAAAAACACTTGTTCTGAATCTCAGCAGTTGGATCCTATGTCCCAGGGTAAGAAGCACTGTGTGCAGGGACGCCTGGGTGGCTCAGTTGGTTGGACGACTGCCTTCGGCTCAGGTCATGATCCTGGAGTCCCGGGATCGAGTCCCGCATCGGGCTCCCAGCTCCATGGGGAGTCTGCTTCTCTCTCTGACCTTCTTCTCGCTCATGCTCTCTCTCAAATAAATAAATAAAATCTTAAAAAAAAAAAAAAAAAAAAAAAGAAGCACTGTGTGCAAAGTGCAATTGCACCAGGCATGCCGGACCCTAAAATTGTGCATGTCGTGGCTCATGTGCCTTGGAAAGTGATGTGAAATTCCAGTTTGGCCCTCTTCTAAATAAGAAAATTCTTCTAAAAGCTCCTACTCTGAGTCCCCCCTGCCCCCCCAGTATGTAGTTGTTGCAGGGAGGGGAGGGTACATCTGTATATATAATCTCCCCATGGGACCATTTATCCCTTCATCCAGAGGCCCCATTCAGATTCTGCCGATTGTTTTGATAGTCTTTATAGCAAAAGCTTCCAACCCATTTGAGAGTTATGTCTCTTTAGTCTTCATTCTGACACACTTCTTTAGGTTTTCCTTGACTTGCAACCTTGCTATTTCTGTCTGGTCATTTGTAGGTCGCTGGTGGCTGTGACCAGGGTAGGGAGGGCAGAGGCTGGCTGAACAAGGAACAGAGACCCAGCAGCTTTTTTGTGAAGGGTCAAGAGCAATGAGGGGTGCTGCAGGAGGATGTGGGGTCGGGAAGGCCATGTGTGATGGAAACTGCCACATCTGGGTTTGGCTGCATCAGTGCTTGTCTAAATTGATCTTCGTGTATCATCTACAGTTGCAATCACTTCCAGTTCAGTTTTCTGGTGATTTTTTCCTAAGTGCCACCTGAACTGTGAGTACTTCCAATAATTTTAAAGAAAAAAATTTATACCTACTCTACCTACCTACTCTTCTCCATTTTACTGTGACTGTGATCATTTGGATCTTTTTCCCCCTCCAGCTTAGCTGCTCAAGTTCGGAGAGTGGACTTGTCCGGCAGTTCATGTGGATCACTGTGCAGTCATGCTTGGGGCATGAGCCGGTCGTGAGCCCTCTCGTTTATTGTTTTTGAGGCATAAGCTCTGTTTTCTTCTATTCACTGTTGGCCTTGGAAGATGAGGAGAAAGAACGTTTTCATGTATTTATGCTTGAGTGATAGAAAAGGTTGAAAGGGTAGTGAGGCGCTATATAGTAGAAATATGAAGATTTTGAGGAATCTGAGTGTTTCAGCCTCAATCCAGGGTCAAGACTATCTCCTAGTGCTCAGGTTCGAAGACCAACTCTTTATATTGATTGGGAAGTAATTTCAGAAGCTTTATGGTTTTCCTTAAAATTCTTTATTCAGAAAAAAGGTTTATTGGCATTGGAGCACTCAAATCTGTTTTTGATCTAGGACTACCCCTCCCCCCCAATATGGGGAAATGCTTCTTGCTCAGTATAGAGTCATTAACTGGTAGGCAGGAAAAGCTCTCAAACAATTGAGAGCATTTTCAACGCATTAGAATCCTGTAACAGTGGTTCTTAAATTTTTAAATAGGAAGCTTTTAACTTGCTGTAAAGCGACGTTCAGAATAGTGTTGTCATAAGCCACTTCCATTACAAAACCGCCTCCAGAAGGTCAGCGGGTGTGAGAACTTGGAAAGAAATTTAAAAATGCATTGAGGTCTGGATCTGTAACCTTTTCAATTCCAGCAATCTCCAGGGGGAGAAAAGAAACTAGAGTACTTAAAATTCTTTCCTGTAAGTACGGAAAAGAATTTGGGTTCGACTCCTATTTAGAAATTTTTTATCTTAGGAAAGGCAGAAACACTAAGTTTAACTCCCAAGTTCATGTGTACCATCCCTTCCTGTAAACTGCCCAGTGGAGTAGTAACAATCCCCATTTGTTCAGAGCCAGGGGGAGAAGTGTGGTCAGTGGTGGGTATTTTATTTATTTTCCCATTTAATATTCATCCTTCCAGGAGAAGATACTCTTATTCCTTACTTTACAAGTGGAAATTGAGGTTTCCAGAGAAGAGTTGACTTGGTCAAAGCAACAAAGAAAGTGGCAGAAGCAGAATTTGAATCCACATCTGGCTAACTCCAAAACCTGAGACTGTTTACCTCCCTGTGTACCTGTGGGGTAGGCCTTGGCCGATGGCAAAATTCTCTCTTGGTTCATTGATTTTGCGATGGACTCTATTGCAGTAAACATCATCCTGATCTTCACTGGCATCATAGGCTTGGATCGGTGTCTGACCCAGTGAATCCTGTTCACTTTCTTCAAACCACATTCCCAGCAGCGGCAGGAAGGGCAGTTCTTCACGCTTGGCCCCCAGCACACAGTGAAATGCTAGGGTTAGGTTGACTTTGCCTTTAGTCAAGGCTGAAGTCCCAAAAAGTCTGTTTGCACTGATTAGGTTATATCATTGGCCAGAACTCCTAAATGCAAGCAGGTTGAACTATTATTATTATTATTTCAATTAATTAATTTTATCATTATTTATTATTAATTATTTTTGAGGAATCTCTGCACCCAACATGGGGCTTGAACTTAGAACCCCGAGATCAAGAGTCCATGCTCCACCAACAGCCAGTCAAGCACCCTGGGCTGAATTATTCTTGCATATAGGGACTAGATCTCCCTTTGGCCTGCTCACTACTAACTTATAGGCACTGTGGGCCTTGTGATGGTGTAGGAAAAACTTAACTAGTAATGACAATACTGGGGAAAAGAAGAGGATTATATGAGATTTGGACTTGGTTTTCCCTCCGCCCCACTTTTTAGTGGGTCTAATGAAGTTGGACCTGGAGGCTCTCTTCACAGTATGTGGGCTGTCCTCCAGCGCCAATCCAAATCCACTCCACACTCCAGCCCTGCACCTGGCCCAGATGGACACAGCCACAAGCCCCCCTGCTCTCCCGCTTCTGGCTGGGCTTGGTCAGTGCAGAGCCTTGCTAGGACAGTAGAGAGAGGGAGGAACAGAGGTCAGAGGTCTGTTCCTCTGGCTTCTTTCTTCCTTCCCAGGTCTGCTTGGGCTGGCTGTGTCCCTCAACCTCTCAAGGGACCTTTACCCACTTCTCTCCTGATTTCCAGTAGTCAGCCCATTACGTTGTGCCTTTGGGTCTAATGTGTTAATTTACTATCCTTGTGGTTTGTTACACTTGACTCCGTTATAAATGGTCTCTTAAACCCTCGGGTTGACTTGAGCGTGCCAACTGCTTGTGTTGCACTGACTGCTATGGGATCAGGTACCAGGAACGGCCCCAGGAAACACCCTCTAAATTGTGTAGCGGGCACATCATCTGGAGAGGACAGGGTGAATGGGAATGTGGGGACAGTGAGACGTGAGGAAGCGTTTACGGCAACGCCCGAACTTCTGAGCCAAACTGGTAGCATGGAAGCCCGGCTGGAGGGCAGGACTGCCATAGACCCAGCGGCTGGGGCTCCTCATCCTTATGGCTGGTGTGGCCAAGAAGAAGTTGCAGACACCTTGGTTCTGACAGCCCCAAGAAGGGACATCGGGAAAGAAAAAGGGAAAGCAATGAACATAGAAAAAGATACTTAACAAACCAGAGAGGGCCTGTGGCCTCTTTGGAGGGGCGTCATCTGTGGGGGCAGAGCAGTTCTGGGACGAGCTGGGACCGGCTGCAAGGGCTGCACTGTGCCGTTGTGGCCCCAGTTACGTGCTCAGTCCTGCTAGAATCTAAATCTTTAGGGCGCTGATTGGGGAAGGAGATGGCATTTGAGCTGAGGACTTAGAACCTCCAAATTTCCCCGGACCTCCACTGCTTGCAGAGGCGGCCACACCAACCCCTACTGCCTCTGGCTCCACAGCCTGAGAGAGATCCTAATGTTTCCCTGTTAGACTTACAGAGCCTGCTCTGGGAGCAGAACCTATAAATGAAGGAAGGGCTTAGAGAACTTCTGTGGGAGGAGCTCCTAAGCATGTTAGACCAAAGGGGTCCTAGATGGGAGTGGTTCTTCTCATTCTCACATCCAGTAACCACTAGAAGAGTGTGCTTCATCCCAGTGACCTTGGACTTGACCCACCTCTCCCCTCCCCTCCCCCCAACAAACATATCTTGATTTTGGAGATTTTCAGACCTACAGAAAAGTGGAAGGAACAGTAAAAGGAATATCTTATATCCTTCACCTATTATTTTGCAACTTTTTTTTTTTTTTTTGGAACTGTTTAAAAGTAAATTGCAGATATATAACATATAAATACATATGTATACAAACACATACTCATATATACATCACGTACAAATCTTTTCAGATGGACTATTTGAAGCGAACTACAGATACCCTATTATTTCAGTACCTCAGTATGCATTTCTTAGAAATAAAGACATATCACACACAATAGCACTGGGTATTACATGCAACTGCAGAATTACTGAGCACTACATCTGAAACATGATATACTATGTGTTGGCTAATTGAATTTAAATGACAAAATGATATAAGAAAAATAACCACCTTTTCCAAAACAAAAAATGAGAAGGGTCACATTATTTTACCTATTATCTTTCTCTTTACTAGAAGATCACGGGATTTTTCCTACCTGATCCTGCAGATAATCTTTCATGATAGGTTGTTTGGGTTGAAGTATGTGAAGAAAATTAAGCTGCACAGAAATACGTAGTTGGAAAAGAGAGAAGTATTTTAATAGCCTTTTCAGATAACTGTAGATAATATTCCATAAGAGCCGCAAAACTTGATAAGGCTTCTTAAGGGTTAGTTGCACTACGTGATTTTTGCTTGAAAGCTGTAATTCCACCATTGGCAACAAATACTGTCAGTTGTTTTCCTTGAAGTGAGAGGCTCAGTTTATTCGTATTTGAGAAATGTCTGCCAAATCACAAGTCTGAATAATCATCGTTTGGCAGTTGTTCTTGCAAGTAAAAATGGTGCTCCATGGACGAAAACAGTGGTTTGGGTTCATAATCTAAATAGTCGTGTTTATGCTTTTCCTGAGATAGCCATTGAACTTCAATATGCATCTCCTAAGAATAAAAGTACATTCTTCTGCCTAACTTCACTATCTATTACCACAACTTGGGAAATTTCCCTAATTTTATTCAGTATTCAGTTTATATTTAAAATTTTCCAATTGTTTCCCCAAATAGTCTTTGTTTCTTGCCCTGATACAGTCAGTATCTGGATGACGTTCATGCCCTTCAATTGGTTATTTGTCTCTTTTAATCTAGAATAAATTACCTACAATTTCTGTTTTCCATAACATTGATTGTTTTTTTAACAGTCCATGCCAAGGAGCACCCGGGTGGCTCAGTGGGTTAAAGCCTCTGCCTCCAGCTCAGGTCATGATCCCAGGGTCCTGGGATCGAGCCCCACGTCGGGCTCTCTGCTCTGCGGGGAGCCTGCTTCCTCTTCTCTCTCTGCCTGCCTCTCTGCCTACTTGTGATCTCTGTCTGTCAAATAAATAAATAAAATCTTTAAAAAACATAACAAAACAAAACAGTCCATGCCAAGTGTCTTGTGGTATGTCTCACATTCTGGATTTGTTGTTTCATTTCCTCATGGCTCATTGAGGTGAAATGTCTTTGGCAAGAAAACTACAAAGGTGAGATTCTGTACAGAATCAGAGCCCGCCCTAAAGCCCATCGGGCCAGGCTGCTTCCCTCTGATCACTAGGTTAGTTAAGGTAATTGTGAGATCTTTCATTTTAAAGATACCTTCCCCCACCCCTCTAATTAAATTTTTTGAGAAGCAAGTAAGTTTGGGGGACTTCGTGTGGGAGGGAGGGATGGTTCCAGTGAATTGGTGGTGGAGATTGCCTTTGGCCACCTTGGACTTACCACGCCACTGAACCAATGGACTTTCTGTGTCTGCTGAGTTGACTGGTCTTGATTGTCTAGAGGAAACTGGGCTGTGGAGAACTATGGAAACCAGGAGATCTTTTGGTAACCTTCTATGCCCCCTTGACCAGTTGTCCTGGAGAATGAAAAACTGTCTCAGACACTGTAACGATGTAGAGTTTGAACCCTGGTCTGGCCAAGGTGCTGGGAGAGGTTAAGGGGCACATGGAGTGGACAGTGGGACCCGACACAGGCCTCACAGAGGTAAGGAGTGTTGCAGTGGTGTTCTGTGTGACTCAGTTGTTTCTTGTCTCCCTTCTCTTTCTCTCTTTTTTTGTTGTTTCAAGTTTTTTTTAAATTTTTTTTTAAGATTATATTTATTTGACAGACAGAGATCACAAGTAGGCAGAGAGGCAGGCAGAGAGAGAGGAAGGGAAGCAGGCTCCCTGCTGAGCAGAGAGCCCGATGCGGGGCTCGATCCCAGGACCCTGGGATCATGACCTGAGCCGAATGCAGAGGCTTTAACCCACTGAGCCACCCAGGCGCCCCTGTTGTTTCAAGTTTTTATTTAAATTCCAGTTAGTTAACAAACAGTGCAGTATTATTCGTTTCAGGCCTTTTCTCTGAAAAAGTTATGTGGATAACACCAATGTTGGCTAAAGTTTTAGGTTTAGGTGGGAGTATGAGAAAAATCAGTATCGGTTTGCAATGATATCGTAGTTGATAGAACTTCTTGCCCATCCTGTGATGGGGGCTTAGTCTTCCCACCAGATGACCAGAGAGAATGATAAAGTGTGTGCCTGTGTGTGTGTGTATGTGTTATATGTCCCATCTATCCCTCTGGATCCATCATACCTTCTTCTGTGTCCTGGGAGGCTGATAATGTGTGGATCACATCAGTAGGTCATCCTCTCTAGTTTCTGGTTGGGTTTGGTCCATCGTGAAAGGAGAATGGGGAGGAAGGGGGTAACTTCAGGCTGTGTTTCTCATCACTGCCGCTCTCAAAGTGACTTCTATGTGAGTTTCTTCTTTTGGGTTCCAGTAACTACTCTTTCCCCTCACGTTTTGGCTGTGGACGGTAACAATTCCCCCATTGTTACTAGCCCAGGGTTAGGAGCATGGGGACCTTTGGTTTTCCTGTGCCTTTGCCCACACCTTTATAAATAATCTATTTTTAATAAACATACACCTTGAATTAGCTTAATTTGCATGTGTCTTTTCAAACTGGGAACCTGACAACAGGGAAATAGGATTAGCAGAGAGAACTAGCACTGGGATGAAAGCTCTGTTGCTTGGTCCTCTGGATTAAAGTCAAAGGAAGATCAGGTGTGTCTTCACCTTTGCTTTGGGCTTTGCAAAGAACCTTGTTCAGTTATTTTTGCTATGTTTGTTCTCCTGGCAATGAGTGGCTTCTAAATACAGTCACATCACTGACCAAAAACAAGTGCTAAAATCATCAACTAAAAATCATCAATTTCCTAAGGAAGAAAAGTTCTTCAAGGTTGGGTCCACCCATTTAATTAGGCAAACTCCTTTCTCCCTAGCCACAGATTTGCACCATCTCAATTCCAGAGAATCAAGGCTGTGAGGAGGAACATGAGATCAGTGGCCATCTCAGGTTGCTGTGCATAAATGATTCTGTAGCCTGCTGCTGCACTGCACACTTGACCTCACAGGGAAGAGGTTCCCAGCACGGGCAGCTTCCACAATTGCTTGCCTGTGGCTCAGGCAAACACAGTCAGAGAGGGAGAGGAGGATGTTTCTGAGGACAGGTATCTCCTGCTCTTTGAACGGTCACATGAGGCCACTTCGATTTTACAAAAGACCTACTTAGTATCTGTTTTTGCTAACTGGAAGAAATTCAAAGAGGATTTTCACTTTTATGAAAAAGGACAAAAAGCAAAAATAGCGCTCAGTGTTTGCAGCAAGCTCTCGCAGAGGCCCTGAGGACCTGGGGTGGTGAGGGTGGCACAACCCAGCGCCTTCCCTGGGAACTACATCCAGGCGTCAAGCAGCCGGAGCTCTGAACTGTGTCTGTGAGCACTTGTGATGTATTTTGCGTATCTGTTAGCAAGATGTGTACTGAGGTCTCAGGAAAACCTAAGAGGTTATTTTTTTGGGTCTGGGAAGGCTCCAGATTTTTTCCATTATAAATTAATGGTAATTTGCTTCTTTTCTTTACACCATTTTGGCTTATGAAAGGTTTCATAGGAGTGTTCTCCTTAGTGGAGGAATCCTGTACTTGAAAGGTGGTGGGAGATGTTGGCTGCCTTGGAAAAGTTGAGCCAGAGTAAATTGTCAGGGCAGGTATACAAGTTGGACATCAGCCTTGACGATTCATCCTGGGAGGTATCAGCTTTTGCCGTAGACAGGTTTTTATTCTTCTTGCTGTCTGCCCCACTGGTGCACATCTTTTTGACAGGAGAAGAATGTATTGAAAGCTAAAGGGCTTGGCAATTTATAAAAATGTTGGTGACAAGCAGGTCTTCGTTATTACCCTGCCAGTGTGGCAGAAGCCATGGATGGCTTTGATGAACTTTGATATGGGTCATGGGTTATGGCCAGGCTCATCAGGGTTGGGTTCCCAGGCCTGTGAATGGAAAGCTCTGTGGATTTCACTTGTGTTTCTAAAAGAATCTGGCACATCTTTAAATATAGGAATATTCTGTTGTGAGTGGCTCCTGAGGGAACAGCAGCAAGAGTCATGGGCCATTTATTCATGTGGGGAGATTGTCTTTTTGTTGGCTGTGGAGCTTACTCAAGTCTTTTCTATGGACTAATTTCAGCCAGTTATTTTCCAAAATTCTATTCTACTGTTCCACTGCCCTGCTGATTCTGGGAGCTGTGAACACTGAAAAGGCTTAAGAGATGTCCTTGTAATTTGGCCTGGATGTAGTTGGCTCCTGTTGTTATTATTGGAAATATATTATATTATTGGAAATGTCAAATAGAATCTTCTTGATGACAGTTGTTCTAACAGGTTTGGTGTATGGATATGCTTCAATTCATGCAGGAAGCCTATTAGCAACAACTAGCACAATGTATTTATATGAAAACACATATCTTTATTTGTACCCACCTCAACGTTTGCAAGTATCCCATATAAGGGAGGCTGAATTGCCTTCTCTGTGGGCTTGACAATTATGCCAGACAACACTGGAAAAGTTTGTAGTACACAAAGTGCCTACTCCTTTTCAACTGGAAGTGCCATTCCAAAGGTCACACAAGCAGTCTGGGAGAAGATCCTTGGACACCACCTAGTGGCCATCTAGGGACTGTCAAAGGTGAACCACAAATTAATTTGGGCAGCTGCGCCGCCCAAATTAATTTGTGGTGAAAGACATGTCACTTCCAGTTGGTTGTGGACCAATACTTTCGTAAAATACAAGAAAAAAATTGTTAGAAAGCTCACATAAAAATACAAGTCACAATTCTTAATTATTAGATTCAACAAAGAATAACATTTTAACAAAGATAATAAGAACAAAAAGTTGAGAGAAAATAACAAGTAGCTGTCATTCACGGCAAATGTAAACAAAACTAAACAAAATGTTAGGGTGGGATAGCTATCTCCCTGTCTTAAATGCCTAAATGGAGTTTTGAACAAATGTCATAGGAACCAGTGTTTTAGTTTTGTACCAAATATTTGGTATAAACAAGTATAAACAAGTACCAAGTAATTTACTATATATAAATATTGAATTTTTAATGTGATAAATGAACTTGTTTTCTCACTTGTTCAGACTTATCTAATCTAGATTGATCACTTGTTAAAATTTATCTAGTCTAGTTACTAGTTACTCACCGGGGATAATGTATATTAAGCTGTTTCTATGCTTTGTTTTTAATAATATACATAATAGGAAAACCAGCTCACAGGAGCTAATTTTAGATGCTATTTCTCACTTTTATGCAGATTGAAACAAGTGAAACAATTTATATTTTAAAAAGTCATCACCAATCCCTCACAAGCAGTCAATTCAACAATATTTCCTGCATAACTATAGTTAAACTATCTTTTGTTGAAAGAAATGAATTCAAGATCTGTTTCCATATTTTGATGGAAAAGAAAATTCAAAAACATTCTATCCAATATCTAAAGTATTGGTAATTATTGTTAAATTATGGAAATGTAGTTACAGTCTGTGTAAATTTTGTCTTTCCGAATTACAACTTTTGTTTTTGCCCTTAGGTTTCATTTGCAACTGAAGAACACGTTGCATAAAACTATTAAAATCTCTAAAAGTACTGATGTTACCAGGCAAATAAGTAAATAAGGCTGCTCAAGTCACATCTTTAAAAAGTGGGAACAAACTCCTTTTTTTTTTTTTAAACTAAGAGCTTGTCCCTGAGCTCAAACATTGTCAGTAAAATTCCCCTCTTGAGTAACAACTGTATCTCAGCAACAGATAGAGATAATTGTTTATGATCAGCCTCTATATTATAATATAGAATATTACAGAGTATTTATTATGTCAAAGCATTTGCTTTTATGTCATTCACAATTTTTGCTATGTAATAAACATACGATTAGGATTATCTTTTTTTAAAAACTATAGCAAGACCTTCTTAATTAAAGGAGCAGCACACTGCATTGATTTACAAGGGTAACTAAAAGAGAATAAGGGATAAGGGGAGATTGACCTTCAGGGGTTTAGGAGAAAAACAACAGCAACACACACACACACACACACACACACACACACACACACACACTCCTCCAGGGGTTTAGGAGAAAAAAAAAATATATATATATATATATGATCCCCCACACCACAAATGCACACACAGATGCAGAAAATTATAAAGCAAATGGGCAAAATGTTAAAAATTGGTGAATCTGGGTAAAGGGTATGAAGGAATTCTTTGTACTATTCTTGCAACTCTTCTGAAAGTTTGAAATTATTTCAAACTAAAAAAGAAAAAGAAAAAGAAAAAGGAAAAGATGATTATTTGGCAAGTAACCAAACTGCCAAAATGTTCTATCTACCTCATGATTCCGAGTATTATTAAATCCTTCAGAAAGCAGAAGTAAATAAGCAAAGAAATTAATAAACGACATTAATTACTTCCTAGTTTAACTGGTAGGATGAACCATAAATTTAAAGGAAAGTTAACTTACTAAAAATTAAAATTATTGTAAAGATTACAAGTTGTGAAAAGAAATGCTTATGTTTTCTAAGATTTGCACATGCTTCAGTTTACAGTTGACAAAGCCATGTCAGATAGTATGCACTGTAATACACTCCTGCCTCTCAGGACTCCTACTCAGCTCTAGTACACAGCTCACCAGGCAGTGGGGACCCCGAATGCTCCATGCCCCTTGTCACAGACCCAGTGCTTGGATGTGGCACCCATGTTAAGTTACTTTGAGTGCTCCTGGCACCTCCTTTCAATCTCTGTACTTAATTCATTTTGGACCAATGAACTGTGGACCGCACATTGGTGTGAGGGACACTGCAAGGAAAGTCTTCTGTTTTCCTTCTCTACACACAATACTAACATTTCTGGTCTCCAAGTATGTGGGGCTTCCTCCCCCCGCCCCCCACTGCTCTGTCCCAAGCAATTCTGCAGTTCTCTGGACAACAGCGAGGTGTCCTCCAATGAAGTTCCGTTCTGACACCACCTGGAATTAGCATCAGAATTCCCAGGTCAAGGGCTGAGTCCTGCAAGACCGAGCCCCTCCCTATTAAAGAAGCTGGCAAGTTCAAGTTGCCACCTGTGCTTCCGACAGGTTCTGTAATTTGCCAGAATGGCTCACAGACCTCAGGAAAACAGGTTAGGTCCTAGATTACCAGTTTATTACACAAGGCTGTAACAACTCGGGAACAGCCGGATGGAAGAGCTGTGTAGCGCAAGGTGTGGGGAACGGGAGCTCCATCCCCTCTCCAGGCATACTGCCCTCCACATGTCTCCACGTATTCACCCACCTGGAAGCTCTCCAAACCCCTGCAGTTAGGGTAGTTGGGGTTTTTGTGGAGACTTCGTTACTGTAGGCATGATTGATTAAGTCACTGGCCATTAGTGATTATCTTAACTTCTCTCTCTCCCCTCCCAGGAGGTGGGTGGGGGTAGGGGGTAGGGCAAAAAATTCAAACCTTCTAATTACATGCTTGGTTCCCCTGGCAGCCAGCCCCTGTCTTGAGGCACTCGAGGAGTACCCAGACACTAGTAATCCCATGAGCATTCAAAAAGACACTTACTACTTCAGAGATTCCAGGTGCCAGGAAATGAGACAGACACTAAATGTATATTTCTTATGTCACAGACATTCTATTGTTTTTCAAGTCTTTTCTGAATTTGGGACTTGATCTTAGAGCACAGCAACGTTAGGATTGCTAAGGAAGACTGGTTGGTGCACGAGAATAAAAACAAGAGTTGACCTAAAACTTTTGGAATTCATTTTACAAAGTCCTGGTGATTTTTTTGGTTCCCTTTGCATCATGAGCATATAATTATCCAAATGAAAAGGAAAAGAAATCACAAAGACTTTATGTGCCTAACTTTCACTTTCTCCCAGCAGTTATTGGAATGCCAGCAATGGAGTCTCTCTGAAAGTACCGACCTACACACAGCCCAAAGTTGGTTTCTTCAATAGTGGGATCGCATGTTTACCAGGGACCCGAAGAAGGCTTGTCTAGCAGTGTTAGTGACCACTTGACTATTAGTGCCCACCTGTGTGGGACCAATCAGGATGTTCGTATACATTTTTTCCCCCTAGCAACATTGAGCTGTTTGGGTGGATCACAAGTTTACGTGACATTGTTTTACAGGTGAGTAGAACAGAGGGTGAGATAGCCAAGGGAGTTAAATCTTTGAAGTGTTGGACATGGGATAGAAGGTGGTAAAGCAGGCAGACAGTATACAGTGCTAGGGTTGAGGGTGGGTGATGGATGTTGGAAAAATGGTCATGCCAGTAAGTTGGAGGTCTCAATGAACTCAAAGAATGTCTGGAGTGGGACTTGGGGTCAATAAACTATAGTTTAGGTACTTTAGCTCGAGATGTATGAGGTGGCTGAGGAGAGGGGGAGGAAAAGCTGTTTGAGATGAATGTGTTGGGGAAAGGAGGGCAGAGGATATTGAATGGATGAAGTCGTCTTTGATGCATGAAGAAAGGGTGACCAGAAGGTCAGTAAGTGACTGACACTAACACAGAGGCTTAGTGAGGGCTCAACAGATTTCAAAATATTCTGTAGTTTAAAAAAATTTTAATTGTTTCTGAAATAATTTCAGACTTTAAAAAGTTACAAAAATAGCACAAAGGATTGCTGTTAGCTCCTAACTCAGAGTCTTACAATGTTAATATATGATAATCGTCACATCACAATTGTCAAAATGAGGAACCACAATATAATTGTCAAAATTGGGAAACTAACATCAACACAATATAATACATAGTCTTACAGACATGACTCGAATTTCACCATTATCTGACCAACGTCCCCATTTTTGGTCCGGATTCCAGTCCAGGATCACACACTCCCATTTTCACCTCATGTCTTGTTTCCTCTAATTTGAAGCACTTACTCAATCCCTCTCGACCTTGACATTTGGGAAACATACTGGGCAGTTCTTTTGTAGGGTATCTCTCAATTTGTGTTGTCTAATGTGTGCTGATGATTAAATTCAGGCTCTGCATTTGGCCAGGATACATCTTTTTTAAAAAGTACATCTTATCAGGAGGTACATGATGTTTACTTGTCCCATTAGTGGTGATAACTGACAGTTTGGTGAAGGGGGTGTCTGCTAGAGGTCTCCCCTGTCTTTTCCCAAGGGGAAGGAGGAATAACATAGGTGAGGCAAGGAACACATTTTGGAAGGAGCAACGAGGCCTCTACCCAGTCTCGTGCCTCCGACCCCCCCCTCCCCCCGGCAAGTGAGGGAAGCCCCCGAGTCATGGAAGAAGGCCGTGGGGTAGCGTCCTCAGAGGGTGTCTGGTTTCTGTTCAAACAGGGGCGTGAAGGGAATGCTGGGAGGAGAAGCTGGATTTGCTGATGGAAGCGGATTCCAGAGGCCTCGGGAAGGATGGGAAATTGCGTGAGAGGGGGCGAAGTGCAGGGCCGCCTGGGGAGTAAGAGACCGTGATGACAGGTGGCCTGGGGCCTGGGCCTGGAGGTGGTGGCTCAGGGGACAAGGCTTTTGGGGCTTGGCGGGCTCAGGCGCATGGCCATGTGACCTGAGAGCTCCTCGGAAGTGTGGAATTCGGGCCCAACTTAAGGCGCTGAGAAGCAGAATCGACAGTTTTCACAAGATGTCCGAGTGGTTGTACACCTCTTCAAGTTCAAAGAGCACTGTCTCAGAGGACAGGGAGCAAACTGCTAATCTGCGCCTGTGTGGCGGGCACTGCTGGAGTCCCTGGCCCGCGCCCCACCCCCCGCCCTCCCGGCAGCCACAGCTTCCGGAGCTGCGCCTCCGGATCCTGAGGGAAGGCGCTCCCGGCCGGCGGGGTCAGCCGGACCTTGGCACTCTTTCGCGGAAGCTCAACCTAGAATCTGTTTCTTTAGCCCTCTCAGTGATTCTGAGATTCAGACCCACAAACAGATCTCCTACCTCAACCGCGTGGCCGGATTCTGTTGTCCCCGGGTTCAAAGCCGGAGCCGCTGGCTCGCGTCCTCTCCGGAAGTGGGTAAGTCGTGGCCAAGCTCCACGGTTAGGCGAAGCGGGGAGCCACCTGCGGGTGGGTCCTCTTTCACTGATTTTCTCCTCATGGCACCACAGACAAAGGGAATTGAGAGGTGGGATCTAGCAAATTCCCAGACTGGAGAGCGTGAGACCCTGCCCAGGAGCTGACCTCACTGCTGTTATGAGCTGAATGTGTCCGCCCAGTATTCAGATGTCTAAGCCCTAACCCCCAGGGCGGCTGTTTTTGAAGACGGAACTTCTAAGGAAGTAAGTCAGGTTAAATGAGGTCATCAGGGTGAGGCCCTGATCCAATAGGGTTAGTGTCCTTATAAGAAGAGGCACCAGAGCTCATTCACGCTCCTGCTCTCACTTTCACAGAGGAGAGGTCACGTGAGCGCAGAGAGCGATCCAAGCTAGGGGAAGAGGTCTAGGGATGAAACCTACCTTCCTAACACCTTGATCTTGGACTTGCCAGTCTCCAGGACTGTGAGAAATAAATGACTGTGCCTTAAGCCACCCAGTCTATGGTGTTTGTTATAACCACCCAAGCTGACTAATACAATTACTCTAGCTGTCCCCCCAATGACCTTCTGCAGAGTCATTACTGTTTATGCTGCACAATGAGGTCTTTTTATAGTGAATAATGAATAATATGATTCTATATTATACTATTTTCAGTAGGTAAAGATTTTGTTACAGAACTGATACACATACACCAAGAATTTATATATATATATTTATAGATATATAATGCCATATATCATGTATAATATAAATATAAAATATATTTATATATAATACAGTGTATGTAAATATATATTATGCATATATTTATTTTAATGTCAATAAGAGGGTACAAAACCCTGGCTGAAAATATCAGGAGTTGGGATGTGGGAGGAGCTGCTCACGAAATAGGCCTGTTCCCTACAGGGTATCAGTGCTCTGACTTCTCACAGCAGAGTCTGGTTTTTGCCCAGTGGCTTTAATGACCTGTAAATAGCACGATACAGTATGCATCCTTTTGCATCAGACGTCTTTCCCTCAGCATTTGGCTTGTGAGATTCGTCCGTGTTGTGCTGTATGGTTACAGGTAGCTCACTTTCATTGTGTTGGTATTCTGCCTGCCATCTCTCTGCATATTGTTGATGTTTAACGTGGGCAGTTCTGTCTAAACCTATTTCCTCTTATATGTACAGTATGGGTAAATCTTCCTTGATGTTTGCCCATCTTGTTTAGGATTTGCTTATCTTGCTTCCTTTGAATGACAGCTGGATGGCTGGGTATTCTTTCCCTTCCTCTTGCTGTATACCAGCAGTGTGTTTTCCTTGTGCAGGGCAAGGTCAGGTCTTTTGGGACCAAGTGCAGCCATTGATGGGGATTCTGATCTTTCGTTCTCTTCTTAGCCATTAAAGTGTTCTGTCCCGGGCTCATTTCACATAGCGGTCGATATGTCCTACCCCAGTGGGCATAAGCTTGGGCCCCTGACTCAACCTATTGCTCTGGATGAGCTGTGGCAACACTTCCTCTCTGGCTTTGAACCTCAATAGATGCAGGTGAAGCAAATAAGTATAAAACATGAAGTAAATAAAATTGTGGAAGCTCATTCTAGTCAAAGATTGTTAAGATGTTCATTATTTTGCCAGAAGGTGGTAGCAAAGTTACAATCAGACCTTGGGTTAAAAAATGTCCACACTCAATGAGAAGCGAACCAAGCCAAATAAAAACAAAAAGTGGGAACAAACTAAGCAAATGATAAAATGGCAACTGCTTATTGAATATGTAATTTTTACCTTATAATCCTATTGTTGGAACTCAGTATTATTAGGAGAAAAAAAATCTACAAAGTGAAGACAATTCTTAAGTTTGATGAAATAAAGGATTCTGAAAAGATTCTTGAAGAGCCCAAAATCTTTACCAAACTAAATTTCTACCCTCTCAATAGTATTTGGTACTAGACTGAGAGATTGGAAATAAAAACGGTAAAGTAATAAAGTTTGGGGCATGCTATAAATTTTCACAGTGGTATCCCATTTTGGTATCAAGTTACATTATTCCACACGTTCTCCAACAGGAAAAGGTGGGGAAAGAAACTAACATCTAATAACTAAAATGTTCTCTATTGAAACGATCATGATTATTTTATGAAAATTAAAGTAAATAAATAAGATGAGATACTTTTCTTGCTCCTTCCTTGCTCTCCTATTCAACATTCCTTCACTTCTTTCCACTCTTGTCTACCTAATGAGCCCCCCGGTTCATTCGTTCATTCATTCATTCCTTATTCTTCATTGAGTCTACCATATGCCAGGCACTCTTCTAGATGCTGCAGAATTCACAGTGACCAAGGCAGCAAAGGACTCTGCTTTGGTTGTGGTCATGCTAGTGTAGTACTAGTTTTCAACAGACAGAAACAAAATTTTGTCTTTATGATTTTCAGAGGGTAGACTAAGTCTATTACCTAAAACCTTATATGGCATGAACTTTGAAAAATTTTATGAAGCCTAGTCTCTTTTTGCTGTTGATCGACAAGCAAGTTCCTTTTGAAGATACAGTTAGCTCCCTCTGCTCTAGACATGAGTGCAAGAACCAGCTCCCACAGAGTCTTTCTTTCCTTTTACTTGTTAGTTTTTCTTCAGGGCTGACTGATTCATCATGGGATTTGGCAAGCAGAGTAGGGATGAGAAATGCCTCTGAGCTAGGTAAAGAGAAACACAAAAGTGGAGTTGTTAAGAAAAAGTGCACCAAAGTTTTAGAATAACTTTTCTCAGAGGATGACTTCCTAAAATGCACTTTCCCTGCTCCATTTCTCTAACTTTTGTAAGAATCCTGGCAGGCCGACCCGTGAAAGTGACATGGGATCCAAGAGCCCCTTTTCTCACCTGCCTGTGAGATCTGGTTTGTGTTTGACTGTGGAAGTGGGGGGAGGTCACCGTGACTTCCTAAGACCAACAATCCCATTTTTGGAAGCCAGGAAATTTTCAAGTGACTCTCCATATATTGAGCCGTAGTTTGTTGCTCCGTAAGTTCACCCTCATTTGATACATTGAGAGTTAAGAGGAAAGATCTACTTTTCTTTTTACATGTGGAAATACATATGTGGGGAAACCCATGGTCACTCCAGGTGAAATCCACTTGATGTTCTCTGGGGGGCTAGAGTCTTCCTGCGCTTGGACGCTGGTTCCATCGCTGGTGCATTTCTCCCTGAGACCCCCTTACTAATTGTAGCCATTACCACTTTGTGGGCCTTATGGGGGCCTTGTCCCCCAACCTTTGAGGGGCCACATCCATACCAACACTTCACGCTCCTGCCTTTGGTCCTTAATTGCCCATAAACAGCGAAGACCAAGAACAGTTATCTCCCATATTCCCACCTTTTTGGGTATACACAATGACTTACAACAATGTCTTTTGTTTGCTTTCTGGAAGCCTCTGCCCATTGATCCTCCCAGGAGGCCAAGGAAAGAGGGCATGCTCAAAGATTTTATCCCAAACCTGTTCTCTTTCAAATTCTGTCTTGTTCTCACCCTCCTTGCAGCTTCTGGACCAGGCCCCCTGCTGTGAGAGCAATCGCTCCAAAGGCAGAGGGAATTGCGGTTGCTGCCCCAGAGCATGGTTTCCCCCTCAGGCTGGGAGGTGCTGTAGCTGTCTGGGGTTCTGAGGAGATGGGAGCCAGAGGCGTGGGAGGCAGTGAGGTGGCTGGGCTGAGTCCTTGCCAGCTTCCCCCACATCCACATTCTCAGTCATATCATAGTGACTTCTTTTTATTTACTTACTTATTTATTTTTAAATTTATTTGACAGACAGAGATCACAAGTAGGCAGAGAGGCAGGCAGAAAGAGGAGGAAGCAGGTTCCATACTGAGCAGAGAACCCAATGTGGGGCTCTCCCAGGACTCTGGGATCATGACCTGAGCCGAAGGCAGAGGCTGTAACCCACTGAACCACCCACGCACCCCCCCTCATAGTGACTTCTTTTCTTGATTTGGCAAAGACAAGGTGAAATCTACTTAGGAAACCTGTTATGACATAGTTACTGTTTCCAAAAGGAGAACAAATAATACAATGAAAATGTAAAGAAGAGAACCGGGTAAAGAAAATTGCTGGGAGTGTGAGAGACACAGGATGGGAAGGGGCAGCCTGTTCCCAGGAGCATCTCCATCAGAGGAGGCTTAGCTATGGCCCAGCCTCTGACAGGTATGGACTTAGAATCTTTCTTTTAGCCTTAAGATCCTGTAATTATATTTCCACTGAACAAAATTCCATAGATTCCTCTGGCAATTTTCAATGTCTCACGAGTCTTAGAGTCAGGAAATTTCATGGAAATCCTCAGAAAAGAAGTTATAATCCATGGCACACTTGCCACACATATGGAAAGGTGTCCTTAGCATACGGGGATGTGGGCTGTGACGAGAACCAGGAATTAAAGGATGCTTCTTTGCCTCGATGAACTCCTTACATGTTCCCAGCCTGGAAGTTGGAAAGTTTCAAGGGACGGGAAGAACACCCGTGAAACTGAAACTCAATCACATGGACCAGACCTGCCTTTCAAAACACTAGCATGCTGGAGAGCACTTTATAATCCATCCCAACAGCTTCCGTGGCATTTGCTTTCAGAAATGGCCCCGTGTTTTATAAGAGGATAGCTGGTTTGCTTGGATAGTGTTGTCTCCTGTACATATAAATGTAGCTTTTAAGAGTCAGGAGACTCAGATTTCAGTCTTAGATCTGGAAAGACTCATTAGCAGTGGGCCCTTTATCAAGTTGCTTAACTTTGCAGAACCACGATTTTCTCATCTGTGAAAGGGGTGATATTAGTAATAGTGCTTGTTGTCGGAGCGCCATGAATATTTTATCATCTATGAGCATGTATTATAGACCCTGTAGAAAGGGTTACTCAGTAAGAATTGAATGCAGTGGGCGCCTGGGTGGCTCAGTGGGTTGGGCCGCTGCCTTCGGCTCAGGTCATGATCTCGGAGTCCTGGGATCGAGTCCCGCATTGGGCTCTCTGCTCAGCGGGGAGCCTGCTTCCTCCTGTCTCTCTGCCTGCCTCTCTGCCTGCTTGTGATCTCTCTCTGTCAGATAAATAAATAAAATCTTTAAAAAAAAAAAAAAAAGAATTGAATGCAGTAAGAGTAAGGCTGCCAGTCAAGCTAGCTCATTACGTTTGTTTGTCATACAACCTGGTTAGATAGAGTTTGTTATAGAACTGCCCAGAAAGGTTTGAGAGGAGAGTATAGGTCCTTTTTTGGAGCAGAAGAAGGCAGTAGAAAGGAGCTTGGATTCTAAGCATTTTGTCGGAAGCACAAGCACCACCCACTTTAGGAGACCACAGCTGCCTGCTCAGGTAGCTTTTCAGTCCTCCTCTCTAAGCACCCTGCCTTAGCGACTGTCCCCTCTCCCTGAGGGTCCCTGTCTTCCACAGCATCCTAATTAGGCCCTGGACTTTCTCAGGAAATCTCTGAGATCCACCCACAGAAATGTGTTTTGTTTCTTTCTTTCAAGGGTTTGCTTTGTTTTTGAAGCTGGTCAGTCTGGGCACAGTTCAGCTCAGCAAGCAAGCAGGGGCCGCTGCACCATCTCCCTGCTCCCCTCCGTTTTGTCCTACAGGTGTCCTTCCTAGCCTGGGCGGTGGGAAGGCAAGAGGGCCGGTAGGTAGAGGGGGAGGGCTCTGAAGACAGGGCACTTTAGTCTGCCTTTCTGTTCCGCAAGTGAAGGGCATGGTGGTGACTTTCTGCGCACTGCTCCGTGGGAGTGGGAGAGACAGGATGAGAGCTTGGGGACTCAGAGTTGTTAGGGCTGCTTGGCCTCTCTGTTCAGAAGAGGGGAGCCCTTGTGGGAGAGGCACTAAAGCAGGAGCCCCCACAATGAACATGCCTCCTCTGACCCCACAGAAAGTCACAGACTGACATGTGCCCATGGTGGACAGAATCTTTCATTCTTATAATCTCTCTGGGTCTAGACCAACACTGTCTAGTAGAAATTTATGCTATTAAATAATTAAGAAAAATTAAATACGAACATTGTGAAGTCTGTTTTGTGGTCACATTAGCCACGTTTTAGGTGCTCAGAAGTCACATGTGGCTAGGGGCTACCGTTTTGGAAGCGTAGGTTCAGACTAGCTGCCCTAGGGGTGTGGGTGGACATTACTGTGCTCCCGGGATCTGCTAGTCAGTGTCCTGATCCAGAGGAGAGGTCGTGGGCTGACAGGCCCTCAGGAGCCAGGCGGGTAAAGAGAATGAGTGTGGTGGGAGGGTGGGCACTGGGCCAAACTCAGGAGTCTGTGCCTTGTCCTAAGACCAGCTGTTACTTGGCTTTTGCTAGTGGTTGCCATTTAGCAATGTAGGTGCAGGCGGTGCAGGGAAGGGGAGGGCAGGTCTTTCTTTTTTTCTGTTTTGACATTGATAAGTGAATTTCTAAAAATTCCACATTATATAGGTTAAAAACAGCAAAAACTGAAAAGCCAAAATAGGAGCCACATGGCAGCCTTGACATTGTCTGTGAGCCACCAATTTCAAATTCTGCAGATGAATCAAACCACTGTACCCGAAACAGCTTCTGTGGAATCAGACCTATGTGGTGAGAGGTCTGTGGGAACGTTGGCTGCAGGAGGCCAGAACTGGGGTGTCAGGTTCTAGAAATGGGCAGACTGAATGAAGGAGATTGTGGTGGGAGTAAAAAGGAACCAAAAAAACAAAACACATTTATTTGTTTTTTTTTTCTTTTAAAGGTCAAAAGTCAGAGAAGCTTGCAATACGTACATAGGCTGATAGAGAAGAGGGCTAGGGATTGGCATCCAGCTAGGAAGAATCTCTTATTAGAGGCAGTGATTTCCCCGGGGATCTCCGTTTTCTCCATGTCAGCATTTTGTGAGTGTGCCGATGCGCATCCATAGGCAAGGAGGGGCAGCGTTTCCTTGCCCCACGCATACAGCTGTCTAGCTGCCCCCAAATCTTCATTGTATGGCTCCAAAGGAGAGCATCCCAAAATACCAGTACTAGCATTTCAGTGAAAGGAATGGATGGCAGAATGGGGGTGTGGGGAGAGATTTAGTTTAGTTGTAGAGATGTCCATTATTTAATGAATAATTGTCCTGCTGTTCCAATACATTACTTGCATTCAATTCAATAGGTTCTTCTGACATATAAGGTTCCAGACAGCTTTCAAATTATCAAAAGTAAAGTGCCTCATACAGAAGGGATCTGTTTTACAAATTCAACACTGCAAAAAAACCTGCTATATCTTTTAAAAAAAGATTTATTTACTTATTTATTTCAGAGAAAGAGAGAGGGAGAGCGAGAGCAAGCACGAGTGGGGGGAGGGGCAGAGGGCGAGAATCTCAAGCAGATTCCACACTGAGCGTGGAGCCCGATGCAGTGCTCCATCTCACAATCCTGAGATCACGACCGGAGACAAAAATCAAGAGTTGGACACTTCATGGACTGAGCCCCCCCGGGGCCCCCAAAATTTCTGTATCTTAAAGTTCCGGTCTTTTTAGCCATCTGTATTACTGGATTGTATTTACTATGTGTTTTGGTTCAGATACTTCAAGAAAAATGATTTATTTGCATTTCAAATTCCTGGGTTATGTGTTAGTTATTATGATTCAGGCCTTCTGCTGATTTTATTAATACTGCTGCTTTACAGTGCACTTCCCACAGGACGCCAGGAGTGTTGCGAAAACCAGAATGAGAAACCTGAGTCAAACTGAGCAAACATGAGCAAACTTTATCCATATCTACTTATGAAAGTAGAATTGTCTGTTTCCAATCAGATATTGACAATGGCTGAGTTTTTGTTTTTGTTCAGTTTCACCATAGGCAACATTTGTTGAGTGACTGTTGTATACCCTCTCTTACCTGGGGTTACCCTGGGGTTGAGATAAGGATAAATTCAACACTTTCAGTCTTGCCCTCCTCTCAGAACTTGGATGTTTTCTGGAAAAGAAAATGCTTCTGAGGAACAAAGAAATTATTGCATATTGGATCCTGGAGTCCCTTTCCCTTTGGAGCCTTGGAGCTTGTCCTTTATTCAGACCATCAGCAAGTTTGTTGAGATGCCTCTTTCCACAGAGGAGAAGTCCTCAGAGAACTTGCATCTGTGAATACAGTGTTTTAACAGGCACCTCAGCAAAGGGCAAGACTATTCTAGGAGCTAGGGCCCTTGCCTCCTGTGTTAGTTCACTTGGGCTGTCAGGACAAAATACCACAGCCTGAGTAGCTTAAGAAACAGAAATGTATTTTTTTTTCTCACAGTTTTGGAGGCAAGCAGTCCAAGGTCAAGGTGTTGTCCAGGTTGGTTTCTGGTGAGTTCTCTCTCCCTGGCTTATAGACCACCACCTCTGTTGCTCACCAGACAGAGATCTCTGGTGTTTCTTTCTCTTCCTCTTCTTCTTCTTCTTTTTTAAAAGATTTTATTTATTTATTTATTTTAGAGAGAGAGAGAGAGCATGGGGGGAGGAGTAAAGGGAAAGAGGAGAGAAGCAGACTTCCTGCTGATGCGAAGCCTGATATGGGGCTAGATCTCAGGACCCTGAGATCATGATCCGAGCTGAAATCAAGAGCCAGACACTTAACGGACTGAGCCACCCAGGCACTGCTCTTTCTCTTCCTATAAGGACACCAGTCCTGTAGGATTAGGGACCCATCCTTATGACCCCAGTTAACTATAATTACTTTTTTTAAGGCCTCTCTCCAAATATAGTCAAAATGGGGGTTAGAGTTTTAACATATGAATTTGGGGGAGGTACAAAATTCAGTCTATAACAACTTCTTTCATTTTTAGACATCAGATCATTTCATCTAGGTAACGGTAGTGCCTGAAAATAGTTATCCCTCATCCCTAATTTAATAAAAACAAACAAACAACCAAAACAACCATGTTCTTCAAGGTTAACCCTGGAAAGAGAATCTCCAGGAGAGGAGGAACGGCTGGATCCTAGAGCCCTGTTGCTTGTCCCCCAAGTTCCACTGTCCCGTGGGGGGATCTCTTATATGCATTCCTGCCACCAACTCCATGTTGGCTGGGGGATTGGCGAGAGTGGTGAGTATCATTTCCCCTTTAACAAAACTGGCCTAAACAGTGCAGCTTGACCTTCCCTCACATGCCTACAGCATAGCCGAGCCAAGATTATGTCACTTAAGAGAGGCTTTCCTGAGAGTGAGGAAGTGACAAAAGGCAGAGAATTATTGACCGCTGTAGGAAGCACAGTAATCCTTTGGCCAAGTCTTCTCTGTTTAGGGTCCACTAGAGTGAGCTGTCTTGCTTCCTAGTTCTTGGGGTACTAGAGATACCTAACCTTCCAAATGCTATCCCAAGAGAGAATGCCTAAGCATTCTTTTTTCTCTTTCCCATCTCCCCTCTTGCTGGTTATTCCAGCAGTGACTGCCCCTCCGCAGGAGAAGTCGTGGACACAGAACCCCAGCTTAACGTGCCAGCGTGCCTCAGCATTTTCTAACAGGTCAGCCCTTTGCTGGCAGTTATCACCCCTTTGTCTCCATGGATGTGGCTGAATGGTGAGTCATCTTTATCTCCCTAGTGTTCCAGTGTAAGCACCGAGGTGTGCCAGGCACCCTTGGTGAATAAATTGTTCACACGTCGTCTTTTTGTCAGGATGCTAGATGATCTCTGCTGCATTCCATCTGTTCACTCTTGCATCTTTCTTCCTTCCAAATGACAGACATCCAGTGCCACCCCAAAAGAAGTCAAAAGGGATGAGATCAAATAATTCTACGAGATCTTGCTTGCAGAGTTTAATTTTCATAATTACTCAACAACTTCAGACAACATGAAAACCCACCCTAAAATCCCGATAGGCTCCCCCAGTTGTTGCACAGCAATAGCAAAAGGACTGAAACAGCAAATTTACATCTAGACATTCTGAACATCTAATCTTTGTGACAACATTTAAAAAATCCTGTTTCTCATACATGCATTTTATCTACCAAATAAAATTGATGGAAATGCTTTCATGTAGGAAAGGAGAATTTTTTTAACAGTAAAAGCCAAGGTTATTTTCCTAACTCAGTTGCAGCTATAATTCTCAGCCTTCTGCTGTCACTCTTCAAAGCAGGTCCCCAGTCTAAGATATAGGAGGCGAAGCCAATTCCTGATTCAGCCCCTGACTCTCAGTATGCAGGATTCCTTTTTGAGCATACCCTTGAAGAACTGAAACTCACTTCCTTAAAGAGAAAATCATAGAAACTTAGGGTACTGTGTTATGATCTTAGTTGAGACAAATGTTCAAAAGGAGTTCCTTTTTAAATTTTAGTTTACTTTTTAAAAGATTTTATTTATTTATTTGAGAGAGAGAGAGAGCCTAAGTGTTGGGAGTGGGAGCAGCAGAGGGAGAGGGAGAAACAGACTCTCCACTGAGCAGGGAGCCTGATACAGGACTTAATCCCAGGACCCTGGGATCATGACTGGAGCTGAAGGCAGACGCTTAACCCATTGAGCCACCCAGGTGCACCAAGGAGTTCCCTTTTTAAAAATTTATTTTAATTAAAAAAAAAATAGACAATGATAGAAAAGACCAAGAAGCTGGACTCAGTTTTTCTTTGAAAATGTTTAATTTCTATGTTTCTAATTTTGAGTATTTGGGCATGATGATAGCTCTGAGCAGAACCTTTTCAATCCACTGATGTCCTTGAATTAAAACAAGCTTCTTGCTCATTCATTAATACAGTAAGCATTTATTAAAGGTCGCCAGGTGGGTCTGAGAGGTGCAGAATTGGGAAGGGACACTCTCCTTGCTTTCCAGGGTGTACAGTTGGGACCTACAGTGGGGTGTATAAATATAAAGTAGGACACGAGGGGAGACTATGGCTGCATGGCTCCCTGGGTTTAACAGATGTCAGAAAAAAAGTTATTTCGATGAATCAGTAAACAGAAGAGATAGGAATCCAGGCTTTTGATCAAATAAAGCTTATTCACAGGAGGCTGGGGCAGGGAGAGGAGAAAGTGGGGAGAAAAACATACCCAGGTACGGAGCGCAAATGACGAAGAGTCTACCAGGCAAATGCAACTGACTGCAGGGAAAACCTCCAGGTACGTCCATGGAAATGAGCTGATGGACACAGAAAGACTCTAAAACAGTGTCGAGCGCATTTGCGGCAGTTCTCCTGGAGAAGACTCCAAGGATTTAGTGATGGTATGAAATTAATTTTTACTGTCTGTAACAGTCTACAATGCTTTTTAATGTCTGTGCTCCCCCTTCTCTATTAATCTCTCCCCAGACCACCCATGGGAATTCCCACCCCCCCTCATTTTGCCTTCCTTTGAGTCTTCAAAGCTTCCCGAATTCTCATTTGATCTGTAAGGTGGCAGTGTCTAACACAGTCAGTAGATGTCACTGTCAAATAGTGAAGGTGTCTACCCAACCAAGCCCTGGGGTCAGAAGCTTCAGGCTCCCTTTGGTGGATTTACTCCCTCCTTGGTTGGCTTTGTGAAGTCTAAAATCCGTGCATCGTGTTTACTTAAGACAGTGGTGTGGCTACCTCTCCATTTCAGAGATGACGTTGGGGGCTTGGTTTGCCTGGGATCTGTGATCCCAGGCTGTCACCGACGTCCAGCTGCAGTGCATTGCCTCATGCCCTAAGAAGCCACAGTTGCCCTTCAAGGCTGATTCAATGGCATTTAATGGTATCTAAGCCTGGCCCTTCGCCCTCTGGACTTAGATCTTTAAGTTGTGGCCAAAATCTTAGCTCTGAAGATGGAGACAGGATCAGGTACCGCATGGTCTTGAGTGTAGGAGCCAGTCTGAATGTGTCCTGTCACTTGATAGCAGACAGACACTCTTCATCAGCTACTCAGGACTCCAGGCGCCAGGAAGTAAGTTGAGGTCAAGGAGTTTGTTTTATCTACTGATTTGGAAAAATATTTAGCCTCCCTGGAACAGGGATGTGCATTCCGTGTGCCTGAAGCCATGAAATTTGGCAAGTCCCATATCAGATGCCTAAAACTGTTATACAACTCAGTCTAATTTAGACTGTAAGGCTGCCAGAGAGAATTGGGTCTCTCCTTGGGCCCAAAAGTCCCCTCTGACAATTCTTAGGGTCCAACAATCAATAGCAACCCCAAACAGTAATAATGATAACAAGAATAATATCCATTGGCCAGATTCAATAACCCAGCTTTGCATAACGAGAAGCTAGAGTTTGGTCCAGAGGGACATGTGAGAACTTGTGTAATTATTTGGCCCTCCTGCAAATGAAGACAAAGGTATCTGACGGCTTGGATTAGAATGAAAACATTGTCCAAGCTAGTGTTTCTTCTACAGTGGGCTCTGGCGACCCCACAAGAAAAGCCATCTTTCTTACAATTTTTCAAAGAAGAGGCTGTTGCATATCTCAGTTCATTTTTATACAAAATTGTCTTAGAAGGATTTAATTCTGCTTCATTTTGCATGGTATACATGAATCTGTAAGAACAAGCACTCAAAACTTTGTTCTTTGGCAAAGTAACACTTGAACCAGAAAAGCAAACTCAAAACCAGTATGTCCAACACTTACCTTCCAAATGGTAAGTGATACTTGTGTTGTGTTTGTGTGTATGTGTTCAAAACTGTGGAAAGTGTGTATATTCTAGATTCAAATAGATGTGGGTTCACCTTGTTTCTCAGAATATTCTTTAGCTTTCTCATCTTTATGTTCTTTTTTTTTTTTTTTAAAGATTTTATTTATTTAGTTGTCACAGAGAGAGAGAGAACACAACCAGGGGGAGCGGCAAGTAGAGGTAGAGGGAGAAGCAGATTCCCTGCTAAGCAGGGAGCCTGATGCGGGGCTCGACCCAGGACCCTGTGATCTTGACCTGAGCCAAAGGCAGATGGTTAACCAATTGAGCCACCCAGGCATCCCTCTCATCTTTATATTCTGCTCATCACACCAAAGTATTTTGTAGAACACTAATTTTGTAGAATAGAAAATAAGGATCCTGGGAAAGAAGAAAAGAAACTGAATTAAAAATTGTTTGGGAGGGGTGCATGGGTGGCTCCGTGGGTTAAGGCCTCTGCCTTCGGCTCAGGTCATGATCCCAAGGTCCTGGGATCGAGCCCCACGTCGGGCTCTCTGCTCTGCGGGGAGCCTGCTTCCTCCTCTCTCTCTGCCTGCTTCTCTGCCTACTTGTGATCTCTGTCTGTCAAATAAATAAATAAAATCTTTAAAAAAATTGTTTGGGAAGGGCTAAGTTGTATAAAGTTCGACTTTTTAGTTGTAGGGTCTCTCAGAGCCTTTACTATATTCACATATAATGAGATCATCAAAGAGGGAACTCTATAAATGAAAACACAAGGAATATCCGAACTTATCTGTGCAAACTCTCCTAAGCATCTCATGGGATCCAGGAATTTAGAAAAATCATGACTATACCCCTCAGGACTCTTCAGGTTGTAAATAATGGAGAGCCAACATTAGCTTAGATGTTTGCTTGGTTAATTAAACCAAAGGCAGGACACGGGTGCAGGAGCTTATAACAGTTACTATTTATTGTGAGATGACCATGTGCCAAGTACTGTTCAACATGCTTCACATGTGTTAATTTGTTCAATCCTCCCCGCAGCCCCATGAGTTAAGTACTATTATTATCTTTTTACAGAGGTGAAACTCAGGTTCAGAGGCGTTCTTTCCCAAGGTTACCCAGGCAGTCTGACTCGGAGCCCACATTTGGAAATACCATGTGTTATGTATCTCCAGGGACTTTAATGTTGTCAAAGTTTATTTTCTCAGTGACTCTTGTGTCCTTGGGTCTGTTTCATGCTCTTCAACCAGCTTTCCTTGTGAGATTAGAGACCTGCCTCTCACCTCTTAGGTTGCCTCTCCCCTCTTTCCCAGGAAGGGGATCCTCCCCTATACTACTCTATCGAAACCCTTCTGGAGAAGGGTGATGATTAGCCTGACTTGAGTCACACGCCCCATCTTGGTGGGCAGGAGGGGGAGGTGTTCTCGTGAGCTCAGCTCACGTACTGCTGCCATGGCTTGCAGAGTGGAGGACGTGATTGGCCTCATCCACTCTATCAACGTGGACTTCGTGGTGGGGGCAGGGTGGGGAGCAGGTCTCAGAAAGAAGGAAGGTGTGTTTTCCAGAAGCAGCAGCCTTGGGCGTTGATATTCTGAATTCTGATACCTGGGATCTTTTAGGATTGAATGGGCTATGTATCTAGAGCTGCCAGCACTGTTCCTGGTTCTGAAATAGGTTGTCAATTTATTGAGGCTCCTATTCAGGTTGCAGAAGAGAAGACCCTCCGTTTTTAATGGGGGCAGTAGTCCAGCTAGTGGCAGAACGGGCTGGGAAGTGTGCTTTGTATAAAAGTCACAGAGTTAGCCATGTCAAGGTCTTGGTCTCAGGTCAGACCAACCTGGAGGACAAACAAAACTAGGTCACAAGTCCAGGGAATGGGGCCGGGAGATCCAAATAGAGCATAGACAGACAAGCTCAGATGGAACCCATCCGGAGTCCGCGTCTGGAGGTTTCCCATCTTAGTGGGGGGCGCAGGCAGGAGTCCAAGCAAGTAGGTCCAGCTCAGAGCAAGATCTGGATGTGCCCACTGGGGTCAGAGAGCAGGATCCCAGGTATTGGATCCCAGGGAGCTGCCCTCAGATGTAGAACAGGGAGACAGGGTCTCAGATTCCAACATTGGCTAGGGAGCAAGTGGTACCAGAGCGTTTCCTCCAATTCCTGGATGGGGAAGGATCACACAAACAACACACTGATTTATTGCAACCCACCACATACACAAATTCTAAAGGCCTTCAACTACTTGTAGGAATGGGTTGCCAAATCCCCAATGGGGCTCTGCGGGGAGCACTCTTGGAGCCCTTGCTGCTGGGGTTCTGAAGACACTCTTCTGAAGGTTAGTCATGGTACTGGCGGCTCTGTTCTCAGCCTGGCAGGGTGCAGTGCGCCTCCTTTTTTGTGAGTTTTCACAAAGTGGGTCCTCTTCTTCCTTTGCTGTTGTTCATTTCATGCTGCCACTGTCATAAATTACCACAGACTCAGTGACTTAAAACAACACAAATTTATTACCTCGCAGTTCTGGAGCCCAGAAGGAGACACTGGGCCAAGATCTTTGGGCTAACATCAAGGTGTTGGGAAGGCTGTGTTTCTTCTGGAGGCTCTGGGGGAGGATCCCGTTCCTTGCCCTTTCCAGCTTCTAGAGGCCGCTGCATTCCTTGGTTGGTGGCCCCTCCTCTGTCTTCAAAAGCAGCAGCCTAGCATCTTCCAGTGTCTAACTCTGACTCTCCTGTGTTCTTCGTTAAGGACCCTTGTGATTACATGGGACCCCGGCCCCTTCCAGATAATGCAGGATAATCACCTCTTCTCAAGGGTCCTTAACTTAATCACACCTGCATGGTCCCTTCTGCCATGTGAAGAAACACATCCGTGGGTTTCAAGGAGTAGATGTGGAAATCTTTAGGCGGGCCATTAATCTGCCCAGCACAGCTGTCATGTTCACTTTTAAGATCTTCAAAGAGCTTTGGCTGTTGGTCACATGCATATATCATTTCCACAGGGCTTCTCTATTGGTCTGTTCCAGGTTTTATAAGCAGCAGGGTGGGTACCCGCTAGATGAAAGCTGCAGGAGTTAACTCTCCCTGTGGAGGAGGATGGGCCTGGAGGATCCCCACTGTTTCCCGAGGGGGTGGGCTTCTGTAAGAGTCATTGTCTATGGTTAGAGGCCCAGGTCACCCAGAGAGCCCTTGCCGACCATTATGTTTTCCCCCACGAAGAGAAGAATTTCTTGGCAACCTGTCGCTAGCTGCAGCCATATAAATCTGCTATATTTAAACAACCCTTATGGAGAAGCAAATTGGACAGACAGATCTCTGGAAAAACTCTCATGCCTGTGCTCCAGGAAAAATGCACGAGACTATTCATCATAGTAGTCTTGTTTGTAATGGTGCAAAACTGCAAACAACTAAAATTTCCTTCAGTAGCAGAGTGGATTTCTAAACTATTGATACACCCTATGGTAATCGACGTAAGTGACTTAGAAGTCTGTATATGAAGATGAAAAAGTATTAAAAATATAACGTTAAGTGAAAAAAGCCCCAAGTTATAGGGTAATATTGTTTATGTACTTAGGAGGCAAAAGTTTAAAAATATGCTTGGGATGGAAACACTTCAACTTCAGGAGAGTGGGTTCCTCTGGACTGGAGGGAGGAAATGACCTTGGGTAAGACCACGGAGGAGACCCCAGCTGCACTGCTAAGTATCCTTTCTTTAACAACAACAAAAAACTGAAGCAAATATGGCAAAGTGAAAATATTTATTATAGCTAAGTGGTATAATGTACTATTTTGTGTATTTTGAAATATTTAATAAGAAAATAATAGTCAAAAAAAATCTAAGCATAAGACATATGGAGTTAGATATTTTTGAAGCAACGTTTTTTGTCTATAATATCATGTTAAATAGAAATTTGAACTAGTCCCGTTATGCAGTCAAACTACATACTGAGCCGGTGAACGATTTGTAGATTTTCAGTGCTGTACCCTAACTTAGTGCTCAAGCCTTGGGTCTTTAATTCTAATACTACAGCTAGTCATTGTCTGTCTACATACCATGGCCAATGGTTTCCTCTTCTGCAAAATCCCTCTTGAAAAGGGGATGAAGTTTTCATTTGTTTGTCTTTACCAACACTAATTCTCTTTTTTTAATACTTTAAAAAAAGATTTTATTTATTTATTTGGCAGAGTACAAGCAGGGGTAGGGGCAGGCAGAGGGAGAGGGAGAGGCAACCCCTTGCCCCTCCTTGAGCAGGGGCCCTGATGTGGGGCTCAATCCCAGGACTCTGGGATCATGACCTGAGCTGAAGGTAGATGCTTAACCGACTGAGTCACCCAGGTGCTCCTTACCAACACTTATTCTTACTAAAAACCTCTCTAGTATGATAATTCCATCATGAACTTGCTTTAGCAGGATAAAGTCAATGATCCAGATTTTTTCCCCCCCGGGGACTTATGCAATAGACCGAACTTTCTCTGTTGAACTAGATGGAAACATATGTTAGGTAATATTTTTATAATGAATATAGAATTATCTCTTCACTATGATCATATTGAATTTTGAGTAGGACATCATCCAAATAATGATGTAAGACTGCAACTTCCCCAGCACTGCGTGTCTGCCTTACATACGTTACAGGCAAGTTTAAAGTTGACTGCTGTTTAGAAATTTGATGGAACCCTCCTGTATCTACTCTTTTCCAGCCACCTAGTACTTTGTGCTTTTCTTCACATTGCAGGTACCATGTTGTGCTATCTCTCCAGGCTTCCCGAACTGCAAGGAGTGGTTCTGGACACTCTGTACAGAAGGAGAATTTGTAGTTGAAAAAAACAAGATTTTAAGGTGTTGAAGTAGTGGAGTCAAAAGTGAACACATAAAGGTTTTTATACAAATTCTTGTTCACTAAGTTAGAGCAGTAAAGATAATACATGCATGGCTGCTGCGAGGGCATACAGACCCTCTGTGCAAAATCTAAAATGCACCCTTTCTCTGGATGGACATAGCTTTAGTTGGCCAGGTGCCCTTGTACAGGCCACAACCTGCCCAACCATATGTAGCAGCTCTGAGAGGGATTATCCATAGCTTTTTAGACATCTTAAAATAGCAATACAGATATGCTACAGATAATTTAAATGTGTGGGATGGAAACTTTTTAGGGTATGCATGCAAATATCTTTGCTGAGATAGCATGTACAGTAAGAGACCTGTTTCTTCCTCTGCGTCTGTGTGTCCATCCAAATAGCGAGTGGGGACTGTTGAGTCATTCCCACACTCACCGTGACTCCAGGGGTGATGACTGTAACAGAGCCTGGGGAGGGTAGTGGGAGCAGGCATCTGCTCAAGGCAGTAGTCCCCAGGGGCCCATGCAGCACAGGAATGCTGTAGTGCAGTGGGAAACTGGATCAGACAGACACCTATGAGCAGGAGTAAAATAACTTGAGTGCCCATCTGTGTCTCCTGAAAGTTTTTGTGATGCCCATACACTGTTCCTCCAGCCAGTTAAAAGTGAGCCCTCCCAGGCAGCTGGAATCTGCAAACCAAGGAAAGCATGGCACAGAGAGCTTCGTGTGGATGGAATAAATGATGGATGATGGATTTCTTTTATTATTTAATATGCCTCCCAATAATTGGCCAGGATGCGAAAATTCCAACAGGAAACAATGACCACAAAAGCTGGAAATGCTCCACTGAATTTTTTTCAGACTACTGACTACATTTCAGTTAGAATTGAATTAGCATTTCTCATGCCCCCCCGCTTTAAAAGAGTTTTTATTTATTTATTTGAGAGAGAGAAAGAGGAAGAGCACAGAGGGCGAGTGAGAGGGAAAAGCAGACTCCCCACTGAGCAGGAAACCCATCGGTCACAGTGGGACTTGACCCCAGGACCCTGGGATCATGACCTGAGCCGAAGGCGGACGCTTACTTAACCAACTGTGCCACCCAGGAGTCCCTCTTATACATTTTTAAAGGATATAATTTTGAAGCAATCACACAGGAAAGCTGCAAGTACACCACAGAGCATTTTTACCTCTGAGACTTCTCTTTTCTTCTTTGTGATTAGTCAGTATTCTTATGGGGATATATATATATATATCCTGTGCCTCATTAAACTGACAGTTCACTGATTGTGTTTTTCCAATAGGTGTATAGGTTTACATGTTTGGCTAAGAATCTATGATTATTGTAACTTATCTGATCCACTGTCCCTGTTTAGGCTGGCTGCTGTGTTCTCTGTGGCATGTCCCCTCATTCTGAGACTTGGTGCTTTCTGGCCTCAGATGCTCAGCCTCATCTTCTACTCTCCCTGTCCCAGCCTGGGGGGCGGCCCAGCCATTTCCTTGGGGAGCCCTGGCTCCCTTCACTGGCCCGTGGTGGTTAGGATTCAAGATCTGGGTACAGGGTATATTCATTGTTCCTGGAGTTTGTGGCTGCTAGGCTCCTTTAGTAGGTAGATTCTCTGTCTCTCTTGATACATGTATGTACAGAAACACACACTTAAATTTATATTAGTTTCTGTATCTGCTATTTATAGAAACTCATGACCTCACACCAATACCTCTAATCCGAGTCCATCACCGTAAAAGTTCCTTCCTTCCTTTCCGTATTTATACATCTCTTCTGCATGAGAAGCCTGTCTCCACTAGCTTTATAGCTGTCCCCCCTTATCAGAGGGTTCCCTTTCTTGGGCTTCGGTTAGTCGTGGTCAGCTGTGGTCCAGAAGTAGATGATCCTCCTTCTGACCTATTGTCAGAAGGTCACTGGGAGCCTAAGGCTCGGGCACCAAGCCTCCACCAGCCGCCTGCCTTGCCTCATCTCATCATGCGGGCGGTGGAGCATCTTGCATCATCACAAGAAATAGAAAAGTGAGTGCAGTAAGATATTTTAGAGGGAGACCACATTCATATAACTGTTGTCATAGCATACTGTTGTAGTTGTCCTGTTTTATTATGGCTGTTGCTAATCTTACTGTGCCTAATTTATAAATTAAACTTTATCACAGGTATGTATATACAGGAGAAATAGAGTACATATAGGATTGGTACTTTCTGTGGTTTCAGGCATCCACTGGGGGTTCTTGGAGCATCTCCCCTGCAGATAAAGGGGGACGACTGTCCTTTACTCCTTTGATCAACCAGTCTGCCCCACTTGCCTTGTCCAGATGCCCTCTTCACTCGAGTGCCCCGCTGCCCCTCCACAAAGATACCCTTCTCCCCCTTGCCCCAGCACCCTGGCCTGGTGGCCCCCCAGCCCCCGAGGGACGCCCTCCTCCTCATGCAGAGCTCTGACACACCCCACTGCCCCAGTGTGCAGACACTGCATTCCCTTTGCTGAGCTGACCTCCCATTCTGGGCCACCATGGCTTCTTCCCTCTTCCCTTTTCCTGCCTCATCTGGTAGCTTTGGGAATGGTTTGAGAAGGAAAGAGAAGGGAAGCAGGAGGAGGAAGAGGAGGAGTACTTTTTATATGTACTTTTTAAGAATAAAAGGACCCTAGGGGTGCCGGGGTGGCCCAGTGGGTTAAGTGTCTGCCTTTGGCTCAGGTCATAATCTTGGGGTCCTGGGATTGAGACCCTCACTGGGCTCCCTGCTCAGTGGGGGCCTGCTTCTCTCTCTCCCTCTGCCCCTTCCCCCACTCATGCTCCCTCTCAAATAAACAAAATCTTAAAAAAGGAAAGAATAAAAGGACTCTAACCTTAACCTTTCTAAATAAATGTTGAACCATTTTAAAAAACAGCGGTGATTTGGGGACACGCCAAATTGTTGGCCTTCCTGGGGTGCCTTGTGTTTCTGCTAAGCTCTGGCTGTCAAGCGCTCTTATAGATGTCTTAGTTCCTGCCTTCTGTACAAGCCCAGAACCCAGTCCTGAGGAATTAGGCTTCTCTCCACTTCCTTTATCTTCCTGAGTTTTCATTGAAGACATGCTGTGTGGTCTACCTTCATTTTCTATTTTCAGCAGTCCGGCTCCTGCATGTATTTTTCCTTTTCTAAATACACCTTTCTGGAGTAACTTGGGTTTACTGGCCTCAGAATTCTCAGGCTTGCCACGGTGATGTATAGCAGTAGGTTTGTTGCTAGAATTTGTTTATCAGGAACTTGTGACTGAATTTCTATACATGTTTATCCTTGAATCTCTCTAGACCGACCTTCCTTCCTTCCTTCCTTCCCTCCCACCCTCCTTTTTTTCTTCCTTTCTTTCTTTCTTTTTTTTTTTTTTAAAGACTTAGCATCGTACCTGACATGTTCAAGAGTGATTGTTGTAATTTGTTGGATTGTAACAAGTGATATTGACTGATATTTTACTCCTGACTTCTAATTTATTTGGCCAGTAGTCCCTTTGTTCTGGGGGAATTAGTCAGGACAGTCCTTTAGTAATGAAAGATGAAGCAAAGGCCTTCTTTTGGAACTGACAGGTGTTCGCTAAATGACTTGTCTCTGTATGTGGGGTCGCTACTGTGGGCAGAGCTGCCTCACTGCCCATTGTCTTTGCATTAGTGGGGTTTCTTAAGTGCAGATCCAGGCCATGATGCTTAGTATGTCAGTGCTCTAAATATTGGAGCACAGTGTATGTATTCTTGCTCCCATATCAGGAACAGAGACCCTGAAGACTCTGGAACACACACAGTCCCAGCCTTCTCTTTCCTTATGCTGGAGGAGAGACTGTGCCAAGAGCTTTGCTTGGAGCATAGTGACCTGGGTGGGATTTGTCTGACCCCAAATTGTGTTATAAAGATTGAGTGCCCCATTTGGCAAATGTGCTGATACAGAAATGCATTCTGATGTCTTTGGGGGCTAAAGAACGATACTACAGTCCTGGGAGTGGAGGCTGTGTTTCCACTCTACAGTCAGTCATTCTGGAAAGAGGTCAGTCCTGAGGAAGGAGGTGGGAGCGTAAGGGGGTAGATCTGAGGAGAGGTAGAGGAATAATGTCTTCTTCTCTCTAATGCCTCAGGTTGGTTAGTCTGGAGCACTTTAGGAACTATTTCCAGGAAAGCTTCTATTTCACTTGCTCTTAGACTTACTTTGAGGACTCTATTCCTTTATTTTTTTAAATTAAAAAGAATTTATTATTATGTTCAGTTAGCCAGCATATAGTACACAACTCTTTATTTTGGGAAACATGCTCATATGTGTCATGGTAGCTCACAGCATTTGCTTATCTGGTTTACCCAAGATGATTATAAAGAAACAATGACATAAAATGTTGAAATGTCAAAGTGAAAACGTCAGAGATGATCTAGGTTAGTTTCACAATAGGACTATGTTGACTTTCTGATGGAACAATTCTTTGTTGTATGGGACTGGCCTCCCCATTACAGGGCACTTAGCATTCTTTTTTTTTTTTTTTCTTTTAAAGATTTAATTTATTTATTTGACAGAGAGAGAAAGCACAAGCAGGGGGAGCAGCAGGGAGAGGGAGAAGCAGACTCCCCACTGAGCAAGGAGCTGACGTGGGGCTCGATCCCGGGACCTTGAGATCATGAACTGAGCTGAAGGCAGATGCTTAACTGATTGAGTCACCTAGGCACACAGCATTCTTCATTCCCTTAATTTTTGTGACAACCCAAAACCACCCCACTCATATCCAAATGCCCCCAGGGGGAGGGAAGTAACATTCCTGTTGAGAACCACCAAAACCTTCATTACCTAGAAGATAGGAGGCCTGAAGTAGTCATGTGACTGCCAAAATTACAGAATGACTTAGAGAGCCCAAAAAGAAACCAAGTTTTCTCACTCCTTCAGGTAAGTCTTATTATCCTCTTCACTTGAAATTAAGAAACAAAAGTTCAGAGTGGTTAAGGACATGTCTTGGATCACACAATTCATAAATGGCACAGCCTATAGTTAGCCCTAGACCTGGCTAGTTTCAAAGACTACCCATCACACTTCTATCACGAGACACTAGTAAGCTAGCTCATATCCAGTTAGAAAATGAAGACCCTGACATGCTTGACACTTTCTGCAGGATATTTCCTCCTCGCCCAATGTACAACTAACAAAGTGATAATCCTTAGATTTTTTTCTTTTCTTACTTTTTAAAAAATTTATTTATTTATTTGAGCAACAGAGACAGAACGAGCACATGCAAGCAGGGGGAGGGACAGAGTCAGTGGGAGAGAATCCCAAGCAGACTCCCCAGTGAGCTTAGAGCCCAATACGGGGCTCATCCCAAGACCCTGAGATCATGACCTGAGCCGAAATTGAGAGTCAGACACTCAACCAACTGAGCCACCTAGGAACCCCGATAGATTTTTCTGATATTTTGAAATGTTCTAATTTTTCTCATATAAGGTACTGTAAAAATTAACATTTTAAAGTGACGATGATGCAGAAATCTCTAATTTTTTGGGTTATTACTCAACTATTAACTCATTTGGAATTTGCAAATAATTAAACTTGCCCAACCCTGCATTCTTTCAGTATGACCAATTTCATCATGGGAGTTTTCATACAGAGATATAAGATGTCAACAAAACATGTTACTATTAATGTATTACTATTAAAAGCAAATTCTTTGAATTTCTAACTATGGAAATGAAGGATTATATATTATATTTTGTGTAAAATGAAACTAAATATATTTTTTAAAGATTTTATTTCTTTATTTGAGAGAAAGAAAAAGCAAGGGGAGGGGCAGAGGGACAAGTAGACTCCCTGCTGAGCACAGAGCCTGACCCAGGCTAGATCCCAGCACCCTGAGATCATGACCTGAGCCGAAGTCAGACTTTTAAACAACTGAGCCACCCAGGTGCCCCAAAGTGAAACTAAATATTAAGAAGACGTTCTGTATAGCCTCTCTTCATAAACCTAGCCTATTAATGAGTTCTGTTGATTTATGTAATTGGAATCATTCTGGTATCTGGAACTAGCACACGCAAGATTACTTTTTTTTTTTAAGATTTTTTTTTTTTAATTTATTCGACAGAGAGAGAGAGATCACAAGTAGGCAGAGAGGCAGGCAGAGAGAGAGGAGGAAGCAGGCTCCCCACTGTGCAAAGAGCTCAATGCGGGGCTCGATCCCAACACCCTGAGATCACGACCTGAGCTGAAGGCAGAGGCTTAACTCACTGAGCCACCCAGGTGCCCCAAGGTTACTTTTTTCTTATATGATAATATAAGAGCTACTCTTCATTGAGATAGTCTCAGTGCTATTTGTTCATGTTTCTAATACACTTGTAAACAAAGCATAATTATAAATTAAAGAGTTCCATGTCACCAGTGATAATCAAAATCTTTCTCATTGTTCTAGATGGTCACCCAGATAATCACAATATGCTGATATTAAACTTTTGGAGATTATTTTAGAAGTATAAATGTAAAATTCAAACATTCCTGGAGGACTCTATCTTACATATGAAAGCATTTCTTTTCAGCTATCAGTGTTTTGTTCCTTATTAAGATGCTATAATTCTGAGTCTAACTCAGCCACATAATTTAGAATAATTAAAAAATGTATTTAGAAAGTCAGTGCTTGCAAGATTTGGTTGAGGTGCCAAGAATTTTTATGCCTCTGTTTGCATTTGCTTTTCTGATTCGTTAACATCAGATAACAATATTCTAATTATCTGGGGTTAATAAGAGAGCACAGATATTTTCATGCCCAATGAAGGCCAAGTCCTGACCGGCACTGCTGCCCCAAGGTTTCCCAGTGGACTGAGGGGATAAAGTGGTGGGAGAATTGAGTCATCAGCAGGCATGCAACAGCACAGTGGTACTAAGCTCGGAAATGCCCGCAGTAGGCAGGCAGGACCAGATGCACGCTGGGAGGGGCAGCTCCGTTCCTGAAACATGTCAGATGTGTAAGTAACTTGAGTTCTGTTTGTTTTGTCCTTTTGTTTAGGTTGAATTTTATTTTATTTCATTTTATTTTATTTTATTTTATTTTTTTTAAGATTTTATTTATTTATTTGTCAGAGAGAGAGAGAGAGAGAGAGAGATCACAAGTAGGCAGAGAGGCAGGCAGAGACAGAGGGAGAAGCAGGTTCCCTGCCGAGCAAGGAGCCCGATACGGGACTCGAGCAAGGACGCTGGGATCATGACCTGAGCCGAAGGCAGCCGCTTAACCAACTGAGCCACCCAGGCGTCCCTGTTTAGGTTGAATTTTAAAATGTGTTGTGCCTTTATGATTTTATAAGTGCTATACATTCAAGGATTTTTACCCCTGTTTTCGTATTTGTACACATCCAAGTAACATTGCAGTGAATATTTAATTTAAGGCAACACTAGATGGTCCATGGGCTTTTCTTTTAAAATCTTTTATTTATTTTGTTAAAAGTGGTCCTTTTAAGAAACAGTGCTCTAAACGTTCTGGGACATTTTCTCGAGGAATTGCCTCCGTTGAGCATTTCCTTGAATGTTTTCAATAGTCCAGGTCTTTCTCCTCTGATCACGGATGTGTTGAGGTCATTGTGGCAGACATTTTGTTGCCTGCTCAGCACCCATGAAGCCTCCCTACGGTGACCGCCCCTCTGTTCTCCTTTCTGGAACACAGTCTTGGTGGAACTGCCAATCACGGTGCCCCATCCCACCTCCACCCCCTTTCTCTAGCCTGGGGCTGGGCAGGAGATCCAAATGATATCAGACGGACTCTCACTGGAATTTGAGGCTTGACGCAGAGTGACATGAGGACTGAAAATAGTTGACACTGATTCATCCCAAAGGTGGAGGCCCAATGCACCCTCCTGCCTGTCAGCTCCAGCTGCTCTATTCCTTGGTTTTGCCTGGGTTCTGTCCTTTCCAAAATTTGCTGATCAGTCATTGCTTTAACTCTATGGGCTAACCTTACCTTTCAACCAATTCTTTTATTTTTGTAAGTTTAGCCCGAGTTGGTTTCTGTAACCCACAACCATTGATGGAGCCCTAAGAGTAAAGTCTAGTAAGAAGGGTCAGTGAGGATGCCAGGAAGTTTTGTCTGGGGTCAAAAAAATAATGTTTAACATTTACTGGGGTTCTACACTTGGCTGTTCATTCTGTAAACACTCTTGAAAGAAGCTGTGGAGCCTCGAGACTTTAGCATCACCCGGAGTTGATTCTCTCGCTTATCAGCACGTAAGCTGTTTGTAACATTGACCATGTTCCTTAAACTCTCCAAGCCTGTTTTCTTCTAGGTAAGTTGGGGATAATAATGGCAACGACCACATGGTATTGTTGTGAAGATTAAATGAGATAAGATACATAAAGCTTATAGTAAAGACTTAATATATAAAGTGTTGTTATTATTATAATTTTGATATGTTTTATGAGACAGTCATTGAGCTACGTGCTGCAGATGCAAAAATAGTAAGAGAAAAGAAATTAAGTCCACTTGTATTTTTCTTGAAAAAAGAAAAAAAAACATTGACTTTGTTTGAAGAAGTGCATTGATAATCTGCCTCAGGTGTAAAGCAAGGAATTGAGCACCTCCAAGGAAATGCTTAATTAAAAGTCGGGTGAGAACTGCAAGAGAAGGGAAATTAGCTAAAGAATGACAGATTGGGGATTTTAGAATGAAAAGTGATGTAATATGATGCAGCCTGCGTATAGATAGGGACAGTTGTTATCTGTGTTTTATTTCTGGAGTTCTATGTGGGATGGTGGAATGCAGGGACAACTTCCAGTTTATAATTTATATTATACTTAGAAAACAGACTCTTGAAACAGGATTTCGAGATTGAGTTACGTATCAAGTCAAGAAGCACAGAGATCATGGGCTTGGTAGGGATGAGGGGAGAACGGGACATGGATAATTCATGGTGCATAGTGGCAACATGACTACCCAAACAATCATGGAATGATAGCAAGAGGCCAAGTGCGGTGGAGGGCAAGGCATGGGGAGATCAAGTGGCTGTGGGACTTAACTGCTATAGTGATAGTCATGTTTGTAAGGATCGTGGAAACACTTGGCTTCTTCTGTGAACCCTAGTCCAAGGGAAATGGAAATCTTTAAAGATACACTTGAGAATGCACATAGGGAACCAGAAGGCCTCCATGACAACTTGGAGGAAATCCTTCCTTTTTTGTAACTGCAGGGTTGATACGACTAAGGGGTAAAGGGTAAAGAGGGTAAAAGTCTTCTAGGCTTCTTACCTTTAGGGTAAGGTCACTGGTGGGGCTGGGACATGAGACATGAGACATGAGACATGACTGGTTTGAAGTCGTTTGGGCAGACTTGGACAAGGCTGAGAACTTTGAATCTATAAGTTCCCCTTACCTTCCTTGATAGCAGAGGAAACCCCACCCCTCTCTGAGGGAACAAGCCTTCCTCTCCTAAAAGCCTTTTGTACCTGGCAATTGTGTCCCCAGCTAGGGTTACCACTCAGTGCCTCCAGGCCCCTAACAAGAGCTGAAACCAACAGAGCCCTGTTGGGAGAGGCACAAAGGCTGGTCTGGGAAGGGAGAGTTTATACATAGCTCTAAGATGTCGCTGATCTGAGTTGGCAAGAGTCTGGGGAGCAAAGTGACAGCAGATTCTAAAGGTGTTAGACCTTGGGGCACCGGGGTGGCTCAGTTGGTTAAGCGACTGCCTTTGGCTCAGGTCGTGATCCTGGAGTCCCGGGATGGAGCCCCTCATTGGGATCCCTGCTCAGCAGGGAGTCTGCTTCTCCCTCTGACCCTCCCTCCTCTCATCCTCTCTCTGTCTCTCTCTCAAAAGAAAACAAACAAAGGAATAACACAGAGGACATGGGGAGATGGAAAGAAGGGAGTTGGGGGAAATTGGAGGGGGAGACAAACCATGAGAGACTATGGACTCTGAAAATCAACCTGAGGGTTTTGGAGGGGGGTGGGAGGTTGGGGAAGCCTGTTGGTGGGTATTAAGAAGGGCACGTATTGCATGGAGCACCAGGTGTGGTGCATAAACAATGAATTCTGGAACACTGAAAAGAAATTTAAAAAATAAATTAAAAAATATTAAAAAAACCCTTAAAGGTGTTAAACCAAAATGGACACTATATGAGGCTTTTTTGGTCTGAATTATTAGCACTGGAATGCTTTTCCAAGATTCTAGATTTCTGTGCTCAGTTGGCTGACTGAAACCTGGACTCCGCAGCCATGGCATGGTGGGGTGTATTTTCTGAACTGTTTGGAATATATATCCCACCCCATATGCTTAGTCCTAGGGCTAAGTCAGTTCTCTTGTTCCCTGTCACAGTGTAGTTTGGAGGAATAGCAGTCATTTTGCTATCCTATTGTGGATGGAATTATGCTAATAGCACTTGGTGGTGAGGAGGTAGCAAACCGCTTTGATGTCTTACCAAAAATGAGTATGCCTTAGGGTGAAAAGGAAACCCTGAGAAAGTTTAGGGCTTTGGCACCTTGGTGAGTTTCTAGAGCCCAGGGACCTGAACATTGCTTCTAAAGTGAGAGACGTGTGTTGCACCTTGCCTGCCTCGCCACTAAGAATGAGGTACAATGCATGGTGAGCCTCTTTGGATTTTAGAGGCACAGACCCCATTTGGGCATGCTGCTTTGACTCCCTTATTGGGTAACTCATAGGATACCAGTTTCCAGTTTTGGATAGGGTCTGGAATAAGAAAAGGTTCTGCAGCAGGTCTGGGTTGAGGGCCCATCTCCCTGCTACCTGAGCCTTATGACCCAGCAGAACCAGCAGGAGGAGAGAATTTCCAATATAATAAAAATAAATAAGACTTTTATTTTCTCATTTTTGTAAAATAATACATGCTTATTATGGAAAATTTAGACATACAAGTAAGGAAAAAGAAGAAAATGAATCACCTATAATCCCACAACCCATATAACTGGATCCTATTTTGGTATATATCCTCCCTGTGTTTTATGTTTTTTTCCCCTTAATGTAAATACTTGTCTTTTTCTTCAGAAGAGCAGGTTTCATAGAACATAGAATTCTATAACTTCCATTTAAGTATGTTAAAAGCCTTTCCTTATTCTTTAGCAACATTATTTTAAATACCTGTTTCATGGTTCGTTGTATGGCTATCTCATGATTTACTTAATTTCTTAGCTGTAGATAGATCGTTTTCAGTTTTTAGATATTATTACAGGTTTTGCTGACCAACATATTTTAATTTTTATTCTGTTAAACTAAAACCACAACCTATAAAAGAGAGAAAACTATTGCCTGAAAAATAATATATCTTTAAATTAAGAAATGTGAAAAAATATACATATATTTTAAATTGGGGAGGAGAAAGGTAAAGCATGCATCTGTCCTTACAATAATGTAAAACTTTCTGAATATAATGTTTTTGTGATTCAGTTTCATATCCCAAGAGCTTTGAGCAACTGTCTGGGACCGAATTACACGTCCAACCCACAGACTGTAGCGATTTCTTCTTGTTTTTTTTTTTTTTTTTTTAATATCAGAGTTGGTGAATATCAAATAGCAGTTCTACCTGACATTTTGATTTGGGTTAATTCTGCTGAAGAACAACTTGCCCAAGAGTGGTCTTCTGTATTAATCATGATTTCTAATTTCTGTATTTTCTGACGTTTGAGATCTGGCCCCACCTGGGGCTGCTTGGTTCCTAGAGAGCGCCAACAACTCGGTGAGTGAGCATCTTTTTCATATTCACATTAACCCACCCAAAGTCTGACTCCCCAGCCACTTAACTCACACACTAAACCCCATCTCCCCTGCCCTAAAGCAGGTACTGGACAACTGGGGACCACCCCTAGAGCTTCGAGCCCTGTGAAATTTATTCAAACTCTTCAGTCTTCAACGTGTTCAAACCTGTCATCCTGCCTTACCCATTCCTTCCCTGAGAATAAAGGCTCTGGATCATCCTCTCCTCATTCCTTCTGCCTCTTGGTGCTTTCCCACCAAGGAAGTGTGTGGTATGCTGGGCCCCTCTGTTGGGAAATGTAAGGAATCACCTCTTCTTTCAAAGGTAGTTGTTCCGGGACGCCTGACTGGCTCAGTTGGTTAAGTGGCTGCCTTCGGCTCAGGTCATGATCCCAGCGTCCTGGGATCGAGTCTCACATCGGGCTCCTTGCTCAGTAGGAAGCCTGCTTCTCCCTCTGCCTCTGCCTGCCACTCTGTCTGCCTGTGCTCACTCTCTCTGACAAGAAAAAAAAAAATTTCAAAGGTAGTTGTTCCCCTGTCTGTTACCACACCACACTCGATTAAAACAAATCCCAGGTTCATCTTAGAACACCTCCCTTCTCCTTAACCGAAAACATTTTAGCTGCCAGGGGTCCCAATTCTGTGTCCTTCCTTAGCCTTTCCTGATTTGTGGCCACATCCACAGGGGGTGGGGGGGACTGGTGTGCATCTAGTTTTTTTGGATTCCCTGAGCCCTGAAGTTCTGAGCACTGTATGGACAGTTTCCCGCCCTGCTCTCCAGTATGGGGATATAATACAGGGATACGATACAAAGAATGCCCTTTGGTTATTACAATTTGTTTTTTATTTTTCTGGTTTTATCATCATCATTATTATTATTATTATTATTATTATTATTATCTTAACTGGATCTTTGTGGTTTTCCTTGTTCAGAAGAAGAAAATAATCTATTATTCTGCTTCATAATCTTTGAATAGCTGCATGAAACAAGAGGACCCCTGGAATTTATATGACGAAAATACGTCTCTAGCAAATGTAAATTTTACCCACTGTGAATCTTTCCCTAAAGCCTGGTAATTGGACATGTAAAAGATGTCAACCAAAGCCTCCATTTGATCTCCATAGCTCTGGCAGCTTAAAAATAACTCCCGCTGAGGAACAGGAAAGTGCCTGCTCACAATGAGACAAGGAAGCCCAGGGACCTTTAAGAAAATGTGTGATTCCCTAGGAACATATAAATCAAACAGAAATAGAACCTGAGGGCTTACGTACATTTAAAAAAGACATATATTTTTTTTCCTGCAAAATAAGCTTGGTAGATTTAAAAAAAAAGATTTACTTGAAAAAATGCTGAATTTAGAAAATTTAGAAAATTCTGTCAAACATTAAATGCTCACTGAGTAGCATGTCTACAGCTGGCAGGCTCAGAACAAAAGTGGCAAAAGTTCTTAATAACATAATGTATGATAAGATAAAAAGACATATACTGAGAAGTGATCGGGTTGAAATATCTTAATTCTTGGCTTGGCTTCACTTGGTAGCAATGGGTATTCCCATCACTTTCCATATCTTCCTTCTTCTGTGAAATGAAAGGATTAGACTGGCTGCATTCTTCCAATTCTAAAATTCTGACATATTAATTATTTACTTGGAATTCTTTCTATGACTATTCCAAGCCCATCTTTAGATTTTTAAATTAGAAGACCGTCTGGTAGAGCCCTTTCCTCCTAATTTATTAGTAGTACAAAATTCTTCTGATATATGTCAAAATACAGATGCATGTATTTATATTTTATAATGAAGTGAAAAAGGGGTACCTGGGTGGCTCCATCAGTTAAGCGTCTGCCTCTTGATCTTGGCTCAGGTGTTGATCTTGGGATCATGAGTTTGTGCCCTGCATTGTGCTGCATGCTGGGTGTGGGACCTACTTAAAAAAAAAAAAGAGTAATGGCTAAAATGGAAAATGCTTTGACAATGATTTCTCGATGCAAGGAGGGTAGACGGTGTTCAGCACGGTTGAGTTGGGGAGCCCACCACACTGGCAGATTCTGAATTGCTTTCCACTATAATAGTGACACTTGACACTGGCAAGTTCACTCCTGGTTCTGGGTGAACCCAAACCCCTTGTTTTTCCTGTAAAAAATTCCTTAGGAATGTGGGCTTTCCAGTTAAATGACTGGATTCAGATTGTGGCCCTGTCCCATACTTCCCATTCTACTGCAGCCATATTGTTCCATTTGCTGAAGGTTCAGTTTCATCGTCTCTAAAATGGAGCTGATAGTAAAGGCTACTGCAGACAGTTACCGGAGGGTTTCCGTGAGCTCATGCCTGCAGGCGTCTGGTTCTTTCTGAGCAAGGGCTCAGGAATGCTTCCTCTTATGCTCTTTTGCTGTCTTGGATCTCAATTCCGTGCCCTTATGATCTTGTAGAATTAGGAATAGTAAAGAAAAAATGAGATATGATTTATAAATAATGGAAAGGAAGTTGGGAGGGTAAGTAGAGCATCTAGTATAAGAGAAAGATGAACTATTTCATGAAGGTAGGAAATAGATCCTAATAGAGTTTACAAAGGCAGAGAAATTGACTTACAAAATGACAGACCAAGAAAAAAAAATCAGCATCAGATTGGGAAGGAACAGGACATTTTGACTCTCCTAAAGCTTTCACACCACAGACATTTTGATAAGTAGATGGCAAAGGATGTGATTGTTATTTGGGTGATAACAGCAGAAAACCACCAGTGTTTCATACCTTCTTCTTAACCCTGGAGAATAAAATGAAATAGATTCAAGGCTGTTAGGTTTTTTTTTCCCTGCTTGGAGTTTGTCTTTTTTTCCCGTCTTTTAAGAGTTCAGCTCTTCTTTGTAAAAGCACCCAGCTCATGTTACAAGTCTTTTTTTTTTTTTTTTTTTAAGATTTTATTTATTTGTTTGTCAGAGAGAGAGCTCACAAGGAGGGGGAGCAGCAGGCTGAGAGAGACTCAGGTTCCCACTGAGCAAGGAGCCCTATATGGGCAGGGTCCCAGGAGCCAGGGATCATGACCTGAGTAGAAGGCAGACACAAGGTTACAAGTCTTGATGGGAGGAGACACCGCCTCCCATGTTGCAAGCTAAAGGGAACATTTTCTCTTTTCTAAGCTGCACACCCAGCCACCGGCAGCTCTCAAATTGTGCTCTGCAAAGTGGACATATTGCTCAGACTTTGGCTCCTCTGGGAGGGAGAGAGTGACGTGTGGACTGGGCTCTTCTCCCCAGACCCTCCCCTTTTGAGTTCTGTGATTATCTCTACCTCAATTCTTCACACCTCCACCTGCCTCCCAGTGAAATCCCTTTTTTGCGGAAGGGAACCTGTTGAGTTTGGTTTCCCCAGAAGCAGACTCTGGGGAAAGAGTTTGAAAGCAAGGAGTTTATTTGGGAGGTGGCAGACGCATTGCTTAGGAGAGTGGGGACGTGAGACAGGCAGAGAGACAGCTGATAAAAGGTGTCTAATCACAGCAGCCTGGTGGGCTCCAGGAATGACCCCCCAGCGGAACTCTGTGAACCTGATCTCGGAGCGGAACACGGATCTTGGAGTTATCTTGCTCATGCCAGGCAGGCACTGGGGGAGTTAGACACTGGTTTCTGGGAGTCCGAGCCTCGGGGCTGCTCTGGGGCTGCTCATCGTCCTATCCTTCTGGCTGCCTTTAACACAGGTAGGGCACCTGCTCCTGTTTGGGGAAAGTCTCCCGTCAGACCTGCAGAACACAGAGGAGAAGCAGGTGGGTTGCTGAGAACATCTGCTGCTGAGCCAGCCCGTTCCAGTTGCCTGAGCATCAGAACTGGGCCTGCCACGTGCCAGCAACAGGGCTGTGGCCCGGCCGCCACTCCCAGGTCAGTCATGCCAACATCACGTGCCTCCCGCCATGTCTGTGTCTCCCTGAGTCTTAGCCAGCCAGGTGCCCCTCCCTCCAGAGTCCTGGGCCTTGGCCAAACCAGGCCCGATGGGTTGTGCTAGCCACCAGGGAGTGGGGAAAGGAAAGTCTGTCTCGGACCTGATTTCCCCAGTGGAAGCAGAGCACTGAATCCCACCTCTGCTTGTTGTGCACACTTGCCTTCACTGCTGTGTTTCGGGGACGGTCCATTTTCAGCCCTGCTTACCATCATCAGCTGGTCATCAGGGACTTTTCTCCATACTGTTTCGGGTTTGTACTGAGCTGAAAGAGGGGAACTTGATGAACCCATCTAGAATGCATTCCTCTGCATTATGCTGATGGTGGTGACATTTCTGTCACCTCAACTTTAACATTGGTCACCGTAGTTTAATATTGGAGAAACTCCAATTGCTTGTGGTGGTCCGCCGAATCCAGAAGCTTGGATGAGGTTACCTGTATCACCCAGGTTCAACCAGAGAGACAGAACCAGTGGGAGATACACATTAAGAGATTGATTCCACAGAACTGGCTCACATGTTTGTGGGGCTGGCAAGGCAAGTCCAAAATTTATAAGGCAGATTTTGAGGAATGGCAGGTTGGACTTCTTGAGTAAGAGCCCCCCACCCCCCCCTTTTTTTTTTTTAAAAGATTTTTATTTGTCAGAGAGAGAGAGTGTGTGTTAGTGAGCCCAAGTAGGGGGAGCAGCAGGCAGACGGAGAAGCAGTTTCCCTGCTGAGCAAGGAGCCTGATGTGGGACTTGATCCTGACCTGAGAGGAAGGCAGACACTTAACTGACTGAGCCACCCTGGCTGTCCCTTGAGTAAGAATCTTATCTGCTATCCACAGGTAGATTTTTTTCCTCATGAAAGTCTCAGTTTTACTCTTTATAGCCTTTCAACTGATTTAATCAGGCCCACCCAAGTTATCTATAATCTCCTTCACTTAAAGTCAGTTGATTATGGACTTTAATTATATGTACAAAGTACCTTCACAGAAACACCTAGATTCGCGTTTGATTAAATAACTGCAGGACTATAGCTCAGTCAAGCTGGCTGCATAAAACTGACCGTCAGAGTACCTGTAACATTAAATTCAATCCCATTTAAAAATCAAATCTTAAAAAAAGCACCAGATTTATAGATATGAGAACAGATTCGGTGGTTGGTGGAAGTGGGAGATAAAGAGTGGGGGAAATGGTTGAGGGGAGTCACAAACTTCCAGTTATAACAAATAAGTTATAGGCATGTAATGTACAGCACAGTGATTCTAGTTAATATAACTTTATTGCATGTTTGAAAGTTGCTAAGAGAGTAAATCTCAGAAGTTCTCATCATAAGAAAAAAAATGCTATAAGATACTTATGATGACAGATGTTAACTGGACTTATGGTGGTGATAATTTCCCAGCAAATGCAAATATCAAATCATTATGTTGTACATCTGAAACGAATATGTTGTACATCAATTATACCTCAATAAAAAAACAAATTTTAATGTTTTTCATTTCTTTTAAAAAAAAAAGACTTCATTCCCCCCCCCAAGTTTTTATATAAATTCCAGGTAGTTGATATACAGTGTAATACTAATTTCAGGTGTAGAATTTAGTCATTCAACACCTCCATACCTCTTCGACATTGGCCATATCTACTTCTTACTAGATGTGTCTCTTATAAGGGCAACAAAAGCAAAAATAATCTATTGGAACTTCATCAAATAAAAAGCTTCTGTTCAGCAGAGGAAACAATCAACAAAACTAAAATGCAACATATGGAATAGGAGAAGATATTTGCAAATGATACATCTGATAAAGAATTAGTATCCAAAATATACAAAGAACTTATAAAACTCAACTGCCCCAAAACAAATAGTCTATTTAAAAATGGGCAGAAGATACAAATAAACATTTTTCCAAAGAAGACATTGAGATGGCGAACAGACACTTGAAAAGATGCTCAACATCACTCATCATCAGGGAAACGCAAATCAAAAGTACAGTGAGATATCACCTCATACCAGACAGAACTGCTAGGACGAACAACACAGGAAACAACAGGTGTTGGCGAGGATGTGGAGAAATGGAAATCCTCTTACACTGTTGGTGGAAAACAGTATGGAGGTTCCTCAAAAAGTTAAAAATAGAGCTACCCTATGACCCAGCAATTGCACTACTAGGTATTTATCCAAGGGATACATACACAGACACAAAAAAAGGCTTTATCTTATAAGGGCAGTTTCAGGTTCATAGCAAAATGCAGAGGCAGGTATAGAGATTTCCCATAGACTGCTACCCTCACACATGTATACTCTCCCCCTCAGTATCAATATCCCCCTCCAAATGGGACACGTGTTACAACGGGTGAACCTATCCGGACACAATCACTGTCATGTCCATGGGACATAACATTGGGATTCATTCTATGGGTTTGGACAATTGTAGAATGACATGTGTCTATCATTACGGTATCAGACAGATTGTTTTTGCTGCCCTAAACATCCTCCATGTTTTGCATAGTCATCTCTGTCCCCTCCCCAAGCTCTGACAACCAGTGATCTTTTTACTATCTCCATAGTTTTGTCTTTCCAGATTGTCATATAGTTGGAATCATACAGTATGCAGCATTTTCAGATTGATTTCTTTCACTAAGTGATATGCATTTAAGCTTTTCCCATGTCTTTTCATGGCTTGATAGCTCATTTATTTATTTATTTTTTTATAAACATTTTATTTATTTATTTGAGAGAAGAGAGAGACAGTGAGAGAGAGCATGAACGAGGAGAAGGTCAGAGGGAGAAGCAGACTCCCCGTGGAGCTGGGAGCCTGATGCAGGACTCGATCCCGGGACTCCAGGCTCATGACCTGAGCTGAAGGCAGTCGCTCAACCAACTGAGCCACCCAGGCGCCCAGCTCATTTATTTTTAGGCTGAGTAGTATTCCATTGTCTGATGTACCGCAGTTGATTTATCCATTCACCTACTGAAGGACAACTTGGTTGCTTCCAAGTTTTGGTAATTATGAATAAAGCTGCTATAAACATCCATGCACAGGTTTTGTGTGGGTATAATTTTTCAATTCCTTTGGGTAAATACGAAGGAGTGTGATTGCTGGATCATATGATAAGTATATGTTTAGCTTTGTAAGAAACAGCCAAACTGCCTTCCAACATGACTGCACCATTTTTCCATTCCCATCAGCAATAAATGAGAGTTCCTGTCACTACACAGCCTCACCAGCATTTGGTGTTGGTAATGTTTCAGATTTTGGCCATTCTGAGGGGGTGTGTTGTGGTTGAATCATTTTTTGACTGGAAAGTTTTTAGATTTTTTCATTACCTTTGAGTTATTTGGGAACTCCTGAATTAAGAGTTCACCAATACACAACAAATAAACCCGAGTGTTACTTGGTACCAGGCAGGACACTTAGGATTTTACCTGTATTGTCTCATTAAAGATTTTATTTATTTACTGAGAGAGAGAGAGAGAGAGAGAGAGAGAGCAAGAGAGAGAGCATGAGAGCAGGGACAGGGGTGGGGAGGGGAAGAGGCAGAGGGAGAAGCAGACTCCTCAGTGAGCGGGTAGCCTGATGCAATGTGGGCCCTCGATCCCAGGACCCCAGGGATCATGACCTGAACTGAAGGCAGGCATTTAACCAACAGAGCCACCCAGGTGCCCCTGTGTAGTTTCATTAAATACCACGACATCAGTACTATTGTTATCCTCTTTTCCTTTTGGGGAAAGTGAGATTTAGGGAAATTGCCTAAATTCATTCAGCTGGAGTTCAGTCTAAGTCTGTTTGGGTTAGAAGTTTATGGCTTTTTATTTTAGAATAGTTTTATGTTACAGAAAAATTGCAAAGATAGCACAGAGTGTTCCTGTATTCCCAGTGCTACGGAATGAATGTTTGTGTCCCAGAATTCATATGTTGAAGCTTAAACCCCAGTGTGATGATATTGGGAGGTGTGACATTTGGAAGGTGATTAGGTCATGAGGGTGGAGCCCCAATCATGGGATTAGTACCATTGTAAAAGAGACTCTGGACAGCTCCCTCACCTCTTCCACAATGTGAAAACAGCGAGAAGATGGCTTTCTATGAACTAGGAAGTGGTCCCTTACTAGACATTGAATCTTCCAGCACCTTAATCTTGGACTTCCAAGCCTCCAGAACTATGAGGAAATAAATGTTTTTGTTTAAGCCATCCAGTCTACAATATTTTTGTTATAGCTACCCAAATGGACTAACATATGCAGTTTTCCCTTTTATTAACATCTGTAACTGCGGTACATTTGCTGAAACTATGAGCTTAACATTGGTACATTACTAGTAACTAAGCTCTAGACTTTATTCAGATTTCACCAATTTTTCCACTAATGTCCTTTTCCTATCTCAGGACCCGATCCAGAATATACCGAATTGCATTTAGGAAAGCTTGCCTTTTAACTATTTCACTTGGATTGCTCTATAGAGAAGTTTAGAAATCTACAAAAAGGTATAAAGTTCCATAATTGTTCTCTGAGTCTGGGTGACACAGCTTAATAGTGGGATAATGGAACTGTTTTCCTTAGAATATGCTAACCACTTGAATTTTCAGATATACTTTGGTTTTAGTGCCTGACCTAAAAATTCAGAGACTTTCCCTTAAAGCTTTTTGTAATAGCTTTCAGTAACATTCTTAGTTTCTTAGTTTTCCAGAGAAACCTGCTCCCAAGTAACTATGTTAGTGCTACTCGGAACTCTGCCATCCTCTTGTCCGATGACTTCCTTCCACAAGCTTTTACTGTTCTCTTCATCTCTGTTCCTATTGCTATCACCTGAGTCCATCCAGAAAAGATTATTTCACATCTGGATTTTTATAAGTACACTTAAAGGCTCTTCTAACCTCTAGACTGCCTTCAGTTCCAAACTCATCTTTAATGTCAAGACCAGACTGACATTTTAAAATCATTAGCTTCATCATATGGACCCCTGCCTAAAAATCTTAAGGCTCTGCTCGATGATTTCAGGAGAAGTATTCAAGCTCTAAACATTATTAAAAGCTTTCCCTATTCTTTTTCCATTTCATTTTCCTATGACCCCTTCACCTCAATGAGTCCATTCCTATGAGACCAGCCAGGCTAACTGACTCGGAGCTCATGCTTATGAGACTCCCCTTATTTAGGATGTCCATTGTCCTCTCCTTTCTGTGCCCAGATATTTTCCATTTTTTAAAGAATGTTTCAAGGTTTATCTGATGGTTCTCCAGGGTGTGTAAAAAGTAATTCTCTTCTCTTAGTATTTCGGAACCTCCAGTGTTTATCAGTGTGTCCTGGTGAGCAGGAGAAGCTGATTTGTAGTTCTAATTACTTCCCCTCTTGTGTCCTTTAATTTTGTTATTCCTGCCAGCCACCTGTACACAGTCTCTGTCTAGGTAAGATTCTCTTGCCTTGTGCTCCCTGGGTACAACTGAAACAAGGATAGGGCTTCAAAAGACTTTCTGTGAAACAGGCAAAAAACAAAAGGAAAATAAATGCCAAGTTTCAAAAAGCCATAAATAGCCCAATGTACAAATTACTCGGTCTACCTTGATATACTAGTTAGGATTAAGTTCAAATGTATTGGCTTAAAACTCAAAGGATGGCTTGAAAATATAGTTTGTTCATTCTTGTAAAAAAGAGGCCTACCAGTCTATCACTGGGTAGTCAGATACTGATTTTCCTATTCCACCATCCTTGGCACAAGGGCTCCATCCCCAAAATCATTTGATAGCCTTAATATGACTGCTGGAGCTCTAGCCATCATGCACATACTCCAGAAAGGGAGAAGAGAAATGGCCAACAGAGTCAGAGTATGACCTCCTTTAAAGGACCTTCCTGGAACTCTTACCCAACAATTAATTTCTACTTACGTTTGACTAGCCATGTTTCTTATTTTTTAGTATGTTGTTATCTTTTTCAAGGTTTTTTAGAAAAGATTTAATTAATTAATTAATTAACTTAGAGAGCCACAGGGGGAGGGGCATAGGGAGAGGGAGAGACATCTCAAGCAGATTCTGTGCTGAATGAGGAGCCTGCTGTGGGGCTGAATCTCATGACCCTGAGATCATGACCTGAGCTTGACCATACAAGAGTCATACACTTAATTTACTGAGCCACCAGCTGTCCCTATCTTTTTCAAGTTTTTATTAAATTCCAGTTTGTTAACATACAGTGTAATACTAGTTTCAAGTATAGAATTTAATGATTCATCACTTATGTACAACACCCAGTGCTCATCACAACAAGGGCCCTCCTTAATACCCAACACCCATTTAGCCCATCTCTCTGCCCACCTTGCCCCCAGGAATTCTCAGTTATTCTCTGTAAGAGTCTATTTTCTGGTTTGCCTCTCTTTTCCCCCCACCCATGTTCATCTGTTTTGTTTCTTAATTTCCACATCTGAGTGAAATCATATGACTTATTTCATTTTGTATAATACTCTTTAGCTCCATCCATGTTGCAAATGGCAAGATTTCATTCTTTTTAATGCCCAAGTAACATTCCTCTGTGTGTGTGTGTGTGTGTGTGTGTGTGTGTGTGTGTGTATTCCCCACATCTTCTTACATCTTCTTACCAATTCATCTTTGGTTGATAGACACTTGGGCTGTTTCCACAGTTTGGCTATTGTAGATAATGCTGTTATAAACATTCGAGTGCATGTATCCCTTTGAATTAGTATTTTTTTATTCTTTGGGTAAATACCTAGTTGTGCAATTGCTGGACCATAGACTAGTACTATTTTTAACTTTTTGAGGAAAATCCACACTGTTTTCCAGAGTGTGAATAGCCATATTAGCTTCTCACATTGCCATATTTAGTTTCAAGGGAAGCTGATCAATATAATTTTTCATTAGAGAAGATTGTTGCCTTGAATAAAATGGGGTTCTATTAATGAGGACAAAGGGAAGAGTGGATATTGGGTAGACAACTAGCCTTCTCTGCTGCAGATTGCTTCTATGGCTGAGAATCCCTGTTCAGTATTTATCCTCCAGCTCCAAAGCTCAAAGTCTCATTGTCTGTTTTGTTTGTACCTTGAACTTTTCTCTAGTCTCCATGTGGGGGTGTTGTCTTAGAACCCATTAACTCGGTGTCCCCTCAATCTCCTGGGTTCTGTCTTAAGCCATTAAGTTTTGAGGTAGTCTCTTATGCAAAAACAGAACTGAGCCATCTTGGATACTACTCAGAGATGTTGTACCCTGGGTTAGGGTTGTGGATTGGTCATACCTACTAACCACAAAGCTATAGTTTTAAGAAAATATGCTTTAGTAAGCACTTGTTCTGGTCATTCAATATCCCTTTCTCTCTCTTTTGGTTACAATACTGGGATTTTAGTTAGGGCCATCATTTATTTAATTCTCATATGTGATTCCTTTGGCCACAGTGTACAGGAAGAGGTAGGTGACCCATTCACAATTAAAGTCAGGTTTAGGACTTGTTCAAGTTCTAGTCTGTCTTCTAGAAGGGTCTGAGGACCCTGAGGTAGGTGACCCATTCACAATTAAAGTCAGGTTTAGGACTTGTTCAAGTTCTAGTCTGTCTTAGAAGGGTGAGGACCCTGAGGTAGGTGACCCATTCACAATTAAAGTCAGGTTTAGGACTTGTTCAAGTTCTAGTCTGTCTTCTAGAAGGGTCTGAGGACCCTGAGGTAGGTGACCCATTCACAATTAAAGTCAGGTTTAGGACTTGTTCAAGTTCTAGTCTGTCTTAATAGAAGGGTCTGAGGAAACTGGTTCATCCCTCTTCCTTGGCAATGAGACACACTAAAGAGGCATTAGGAACATACTAGAGATTTAGTCTAAAGAAGTTCTAAAAGGAAACCCTCATGTGGAGCCCGTGGGGATGGAAACGGACACCACCATTCTGCAGAGTAATCTGACCGTAGTGAGTAAAATAAAAACACATACACTTTGACCCAACAACATAAACCCCAGGGAAACTCTCATATAGGGGGCATGGATGGCGATCTTCATCTGAGCAGTTTCTGGCAGCAGAGAGTTAACTGGTTGAAAGCTAGGAGGAGGAACAGGTAAGCTATGGTAGAATACTATGCAGCACTCAATAATAACAATGTAGTTCAGCAACGTGGCAGGCTAGAAGGTCCTGACTCTCATCAACCCCACAAAAACGAATGGAAAAAACCAGTAAGTGAACAACTACAAAGTGATGAAAATGGCTCTGGGAAAGTTCTGGACTACAATGGAGGAGTGGCAGAAACTCTGCAGAGCTCAAAAACTGAGCATGGCCACAAAGAAAAGAGTAGGGAACATTTGACCTGTGTCACCCTATCCCCCTGTCCAAAGTAGCTCGACACCAAGAGGGATCCCTTTAAAAAAAGAGGGATTTTACCCCATGGGTTGAGGGGGAGGAAAGGAGAGCAGGAGAACCCTAGTAAGCCTTTGCAGCCTTGGCTCCTGAGGATGCCCACAGTTCTCCCCAATACTGAAACTCTCTGATGGAGCTGCCCAGAGTCGCCGCTGCTGTGTTCCCTCCACAGGGCTGGAGCTGTCACTGCACTACGTAATAAAGTCTATAATGTGACAAGCCCACAGCCAGTATCATACTCAGTGGTGTGAAGTTAAAAGGCTTACCTCTAACATGGAACAGGAAATGGATGTCCACTCTCACCACTTCTAGTTAACATAATATTGGAAGTCCCAGCCACAGCAATTAGGCAAAGAAAACAAATGAAAGACCTCCAAGTTGGAAAGGAAGAGGTAATAGTATCTCTGCAGATGACATGATCCTATGCCAAGAAAACCTAAAAATTCCACTAAAACCAGTGAGAACTCAGCTAAGAAATGAAGAAATGAATTCAGCTAAGTTGCAGTTTACACAATCAACATATAAAAATCACTTAAGTGTTTCTATACACAACAATAAACTGTATGAAAGAGAAAAAAAAGAAAATCCCATTTATGGTGGCATAAAAAACCAGTAAAATACTTAGGAATAAATTTCACCTAGCAAGTAAAAGGCCTGTGCTCTGAAAACTATAAGACATCGATGAAAGAAATTGAAGACACAATAAATGGAAGAGATACCCCATGTACTTGGATTAGAAGAATTAATATTGTTAAATTGTCCACACTACTAAGAGCAATCTACAGATTCAGTGCTATCTCTGTTAAAATTCAAATGGCATGGTTTGTTTCCCCCTCCAGTTTCCCCTGAACCATGAGAGACTGTGGACTCTGAGAAACAAACTGAGGGTTTTGGAAGGTGGGGTGGGAGGTTAGGTGAACCTGGTGGTGGGTATTAATGGAGGGCACGTATTGCATGGAGCACTGGGTGTGGCGCATAAACAATGAATTCCGGAACACTGAAAAGAAATGAAAAGAATAAATAAAAATTAAAAAAAAAACCCAAATTACCCTAAAATTTATTGGGCAATAAACCAATAAACATTATTAAATAATGTTTATTTGTTTTAATTATTTTATTGTTTATAATAAAACAATAAACATTAATGTATCTTGCAGCTTAATGAAGTGGTCCTGGCTCCAGGTCTCTCACAAGGTTGTAGTTAAAATGCAGGTCAAGGCTTCAGGGATCTGATGGCTTGATAGGCAGGAATCATCATGTCTGGTCCACATTGTAGCGGTGAGGAGTTAAGCTCTGCATATTGAAGGGAGGAGTGTCAAATAGTCTGCAGGCATGTCTTAAAAGTATACCTGGTTATAGATAAATGTAAATTACTTTTAAATACTTATACTTTATTTTGAGATACAATTTATATGAAGTAAAATTCATAAATCTGAAGCATACAGCTGAGTGGCTTTTTACTTGAATATCTACCTCTGTAACCACAACTTAGATCAAAATATGTAACAATTTCATCTCCATCATGTGAATTCCTTTGAATTTTTTATGTACAGAATCACCATCTATGAGTAAGACACCTTTGATTCTTAAAAAAATTCCAATGGCATTTTTCACAGAAATAACAAAAAACCATCTTAAAATTTTTATGGGGCCCCAAAAGACACCTAAGCCAAAACAATACTGAGAAAGAAGAACAAAATTAAAGTATTATACTTCCTGATTTCAAACTATATTATAAAACTATAATAATCAAAACAGTAGGTTCTGGCATAAAAATAAGCACACAAACCAGTGGGTCAGAATTGAGAGCCCAGAAGACCCATGCATCTACAGTAAACTAATCTTTGACAAGTGCAACGAGAACTCACAATATGGAAAGGATATTCTCTTTAATATAATGTTGGGAAAACTGGATGTTCACATGTGAAGGAATGAAATTGAACCCCTATCTTACACCATTCACACAAATTAACTTGCAATGAATTAAAGACTTCTATGTCAGACCTGAAATCACAAAAATTATAGAAGAAAACAGGGAAAAAGCTCTTTGACATTGGTCTTGGTAATAAAACAAAACAAAACAAACAAGTGGGACACATCAAACTAAAGACCTTCTGTACAGCCAAAGAAACCATCATTAAGGGCACCTGGGTGGCTCAGTCAGTTAAGTGTCAGCCTTCAGCTCAGGTCATGATCCCAGGGTCCTGGGATCAAGTTGTGCATTGGGCTCTTTGCTTATCAGGGAGTCTACTTCTCCCTCTGGCCCACTCCCCTTTTGTGCTCTCTCTCAAATAAATAAATATATATGTTTTAAACAAAACCATCAATCAATAGAAAAGGTGACCTATAGAAGGGGAAAAATACTTGTAAACCATGTATCTGATAAGGGGTTAATATCCAAAACATATGAATCCCGTATAAAATAGCAAAAAAAAGGAAATAATCCAATTAAAAATGAGCAAAGAACCCCAATAGACATTATTTCCAAAGAAAATATACAAATCGATGGCCAGTAGGTATATAAAAAAATGCTCAACATCACTCATCATCAGGGAAATGCAAATCAAAACCACAATGACATATCACCTTGTATCTGTTAGGATGGCTCTTATCAAAAGGACAAGAGATGAAAGATGAAAATGTGGAGAAAAGGGAAACTTTATACCCTGTTGGTGGGAATGTAAATTTGTGTAGCCATGATGAGAAACAGTATGGCAGTTCCTCAAAAAAATTAAATACAGAACTACCATATGATCCAGCAATCCCACTCCTGGTAATATATCCAGAGGAAATGAAATTAGTATCTTGAAGAGATAATCTGCACTCCCAGATTTACTCCAGCATTATTCACAATAGCAAAGGTAGGAAAATAGCCTAAATGTCCTTCAACGGACGAATGGATTAAAAAATGTGAGATATATTTGCATATACATATTTGCATACATATACATGTATGTAAATAATGTAATGTTATAATGAATATACAATGGAATATTATTCAGCCATAAAAAGAAGGACATCATGCAATTTCCAACAACATGGATGAACCTAGAAGACATTATGCCAAGTGAAATAAGCCAGATAGACAAAGACGAAGACTGTATGGTACCACTTGTGTATAGAATAAAGAAGAAAGCCGATACCATAGGAACAGAGAATGAAATAGTGATTGCTAGGCACTAGGGGCAAGGGGAAATAGGGAAATGTAGGTCAAAAGGTATAAACTTTCAGTTATAAGAAGAATTAGTTCTGAGGATCAAATGTACAGCATGGTGACTATAGTTAGTAATACCGGACTGTACACTTGAAAGTTAAGAGATTTTGAGCACTCTCACCAAACACACAAAACGAGTTAACTACCTGAGGTGATATATATATGTATTAATTATCTTGATCTTGATAACTAGTCCACCATGTATATGTACCTCACATCATTACATTGTCCACTTTAAATATGTATAATGAATGCTCAAGAATTACTCCTCAATAAAGTTGGAAAAAAAGAGACGGCCTATTCTAAAAATTAAACAAAAGTAATGATATAAATTTTTCACCTAATAGTTAAGGTCTATCGGTGTTACTCTCTATGAAAATAAGAAATAGCATAATACAATTTCCATATTGGAATGACACAGGCATGCCCAAGAAACACTCTTTTTCAAGAATCTAAGACCTGTCTGTGGCAGATATTGAACACATAAAGAGGATCCCGTGGAGTAAAGGGAATGTGAAGAGACCCATGAAGGAGAGAAACTAAAACAAGAATCTCACAGATCGATACGTGCCAGATTGAGTGGCCAAGAACTGATGTTATGGTTAATTTAAAAATATGAACCCGAGGTGAAAAAAAACCTCACAATGATCTACCACAGCATGAATAATTTGCAATTTGGGATCATCTGTACACTCTCATGCACTTGAATATGAGACATTGTCCAAGTAGAAAGTCATTTCCATGTCATATCTCAAGATTTCCAAGAGTCTGCAATGCAATGGATTCAGGTTAAAATAATCTTTACTGTTTTCCCCAGGCAGTTAATAAAGAGAGAAAGAAAAGAAGGGCTGGAACGGGAATATTTTTGTAGGGTGGATGAAGAGGAAGAAGAACATTTAATGTCAAAGGCGTTACCAACAATTGAAAAAAGTAACAATGTCAGCTTGAAGAAACAATTTTCTCCACTAGTTTCAGGGCGAAATTTGATGTCACAACATGATCACTGAAAATATGAGAGGGCAAATGTCAAGAATTTTCCTGATGTTTTCCTCATGGCATTCTATTCTATTTTAGTCTCATGTATCAGCTATCCAAGATTTAATACCTAGTGGAATGTACTTGTTGGAAAGAAATAAAAAATTATACCTCACAACATTGCACATGGTGTAACAAAAATTTTCCTCATCACCTTAAATTCCTGTTCATAGCATTACAAGATAATGTACTGATTTTTTTTTTTTAAGGATACTACATTTTCCCCATTAGCAAAGAAATGATCAAGAATTGAGTATGAGTGAATAGATACTGGTGTATCAATGTGTGAATACCTCTTAAAATTGGTATTTAGGTTTTTGGGCCTCTTACATTGTTTGCACATTCAGAAATCCAACATGGTCATATCTGAATGTGCTGAAAATTATGAACTTATAAGCTTATATATATGAATTTGTATCTATGACTGAATTTCTCTTTGAATTATCTTTTTTCCTTTCATTGCTTTATTATTTCTCTTCTAAATTCTGTTTTATGAGAAATTTGTATTCTTTGGATTTATCTTTGGTGAGAAACTTTTTTTTTTAAAGGTTGTATTTATTTGAGAGAGAGAGAGAAAGAGAGAGCATGAGAAGGGAGAAGGTCAGAGGGAGAAGCAGACCCCTTAGGCTGGGAGCCTGATGCAGGATTTGATCCTGGGACTCCGGGATCATGACCTGAGCCAAAGGCAGTCACTCAACCAACTGAGCCACCCAGACGCCCTATCGTTGGTGAGAAACTTTTAAATGTCTGCTGTATCCTTCTTGAAGGAGGGAATGTCGAATTAAAGAAAAAAACCCTCAGCCCTCATGAAATTTATATTCTAGTAGGTTAATGCTTGTTAATTTAGAGTACAAACCATTCAATATTGTGATGTAATAACACTGGAAAAATTATTTTTATAAGATGTTTTTATAACATTTTATAAATTTGATGTAATTTTGTCTTGATAATGTTTCTCTAAAACATAGCACAGTTGAGTATTATAACATGATTTTTCTATCACATAGAAGTAAGTGTAACTTGGGTCAGATCATAGACCCAGACAAAATAATGAATGTCTGATATAGTAGGTTTAACGAAGCCGTAGAACACCATAGTGCTTGGCACACTGTAAGTATCTTAAAAGGTTTCCTGAATTGGACAAGAGCATTAAGCCCTGGGCCTAAGATTTTTACTACCTGGGTATTTAGTACATTAGGATGCATTTTATTTTTTTCTCATTACTTGTGATAATGTCCACGATCTATAAAGTAAACACATTCCTTTCAACACAATCCTCTTTGTGTTTCCATGCTATCTGCCTCTTGCTTCCCCGTCCCCAAAGTCCTGCCCCTCTGTGCAGCTGCTCTATTTTACCCCCTTTTAAAGAAATTACTCTCTGATGTATCCCTTTAGTTCTCTGAGGCTGGAGGGAACCTGACTTTCTGGAGGAGACTTTTAGATGGGAAGGGCAGCTGTGGGTGGCGAACATCAGCTCCTGCTCTCTTTGCTCCACTGTGCAGGGGGCAGAATATTGAACAAGATCTTGTCTCAAGCTTACCAGGAAATAGCTGTGGTTGGGAATATTTGCAGCCAGTATCACAGTGATTGCCAAAAGGGTTTCCCCTGGGAAGCCACTGTCACCAAACAAACATTATTAAGTAAGGTCTGGTGATCAGGCGATAGATAATTCCAAGCAAATTACACAAAAGCCACACCGTTTCGGGTTTTGAATTAATTCTTTCATTCCATAAACAGTTATTAAACACTGCTTGGTGTAGTACTCTTTACCGGCCTTGAAGGGAATTTAATAACAAGAGTTGCCATTTATCTTCCTGTGGTAGACAAAGCACCTTGCATCTATTTTTTTCTGATCCTTATTTCTACAACACCAGGAAAATATTATTATCTCCTGTGTAGAAGCGAGAAAATCCAAGCCAGTGAGGACACTGAAGGTCAAACAGGTGAGGTGATAACCTGCGCATGTGCTGGGAGGGTTTTGTGCAGGCCCTCTTCCCCCTGGGAAGCCTGGCCCCCAGCCCAGTACTCGAGTTAAACCAAGAGCAGCAGCTCTACATTTTTCAGAAGTCTTTCTCATGTCATTTTGTTTCAGGACATATTCAATGAAGTGACAAGAGATTGTGGCGAATGGGAACCTAAGAGGGGACATATAGAAACAAATCTGACCTTAAGGAAGTAAGTCCGTTAGTGCTGTTTTCAAAAGAATCCCTCAAGGCCATGTTTAGCTGCAGTTTCTGGTGAAATTGAATCATAAAATTAAGTACAAAAAAATGTAATTGCTATTATTTATAGTTCTGGGGAAAAAAAAATCACAGATTTGTAAAATAGAAGAAAAGGGGTCAATGAATAGAGTCCCTGCTTAGGGAAGGCTAAAACCCAGAGGCAAAGTTATAATTTAATTTTTTGGCATTAACCGATTTCTCTCCCAGGTCTTGAATGGTTCCCTCTAAAACATCATCTATATGTTAAAACAAAAACCTCAATACTCATTAAATTACAGAAATGTTCTGAATTGTGTGTAATATTCTTTCATCTTTTCTGCCTCTAGGGGGAAGTGTGTTTTCAACAATTCTGTCCCAAGAAGGTATTTTCTTTGTGGGCTGCAGGCTTCACAGGGATACTTTATTGTCCTTTACTGTGACCTCAGGGCTGGCTTCACGATGGAGAAGATATTTTCTGTGAAAATCTGGAAGTGTTCTTACTTGAGAGGTTGCCACTGGGTTTATGAGGGAGAAGGTCATACAGACTGTAAAAATTGGTGGAGAAAACTTCCTTAAGATAGCATTTCTAACACATTTCAAAGAATGGCATGTTGGGGTTCTCCCGACCATGCTGTCTTTCCTGGTGGTAGAAGAATTAACTTATATAGACACCAGACATTTCAAAGAGCAGCAAAGAAACAGCTGAATATAGAAAACTGGCCATCTTCTTTTAGTAACTTCATGTTAAAAAAATATAGTTTGTGATATGGATGAAAACATTTCTAAATCCTATAAAAAAGTCGGCTAGCTTTTATAATAATCCTGCTTAGAGCTCACATTACTTTTCATTTGGTTAATTTTATTTTATTTTGCAGCATTTCTCTGTAACTTTCTTTTGTTTTCATTCAGCAATTGTTGCCAGAAACAATGTACTAAGTGAAAAGGTTAGGGATTTTTTTTCTTTTTTTTTCCATTTCACTGTTCTACAGAATTGAAAGGAACAATGTTTAAAAACTGACTCTAAGGGATGAGTTATTTCTATTTGTTTTCTTGTTTCCTTCTTTCTTGGCTTGATCTATCTTCATGTTTACAGTGCTGCAAAAATTCTATTATACTCTTTTAATAATTATATTAGTGTGCTGCCTATCCTCAAAACTTAGCTTCATATAAAACAAAATTTTAATGCAAGGAATGTTATTACTTAATGAAAATTAGCTTTGTCTCCAAACCTCTTTTACATGGTATAATAGGTGGTACATGCTTATTTCTAATTCAATCCCATTTAAAAATACTCTCAGGGACAAAGATGTATTTAAGTACCTCATTTTTATTCTTTGGCCTTAATTCACCATCTAGTGAGTGAGGGTGTCAGGGGGGTGACTTCTAAAATCTTTTCCAGTCCTATGATCAGAGAACTTCATGGTTCTCTGAAGACTCTCCCCTGCTTGGAAAAAATCTAATTTGGTGGAAAGTAAACAGACGTATAACATTAACATTCATATACTATTACTTCCTATAAATGTGCATATTTTCAATGAAAACTTTTCTTTAAAAAGTCTAATTTCTATAAAACATATAAGTCCTGGGAGGTAAGATATAGCATGTTGACTATAGTTAAGAGTGCATTGCATATTTGAAAGTTGTGAAGAGATCTTAGAAGTTCTCATCACAAGAAAAAGGAATTTGTAACTATGCATAGTGATGGAAATTATAACTAGACTTATTGTGGTGGCCATTTCCCAATATATACAAATATGGAATCATTATGTAGTACATCTGAGACTTATATAATGTTCAATTATACCTCAATTTAAAAAATTCTAATTTCTGCCCACTGGAAAAATTTAAGGGGTGCTTTGAGCACCAGCAAGGACAGTAATGCTTCTCTGCTTCTGCTGTGTAGTTTGGGGGCTCTTCCTTTCCACAGCTTGGTTAGTCTGTGCCATTGAGTTACAAGCTGCAAGTTGAGAGCTCTGATGGAAAGGCCACGGAGAGGCTATGATACCCAACCTAAACGCACTGCCCTGGGCGTGACCTCCGGTGTGACTGGGGCAGAAGCGTTCATGCAGGGTGCCACTGAAACCCCAGACTCTCCTAATAAGCCCACACCACACAGCGTGCAGAATCCTATCACCATTGGCCGGTGTTCCCAGACACAGGGCACAGAAAGCAGTAACAGGAAACCTTGGTTCCTTCCCGTCTCCTGGCAACCAGTTTCGAAACCCATTAGACCCTTGGAATTCGTGATTTAGTCCTGTTCTCTCTCTCTCCCTCCCTCCTGCCCTCCCTCCTTTCCTTCCTTCCCTTTTTTCTTCCTTCTTTCCTTCCCTTCCTTTTTCCCTCCCTCCCACTTTCTTCCCAGGAGTGTTTAATTGCTGTGAAGTGCTAAATCTCGATTTCCAGTGTGTGCAAATTACCCTCTTTGTGGAATTAAAATTTTATGCAGATGCCTCTTTTGCTACTGTTTAGCAGCTCTAATTGAATAAATAAGATTTCTTGTAGGAGTAGAAAGGCCCTGCTTGAAGACTGAGGGATCATAGTGCATAATTTGAAATCTTAATGACCCAGACGGTGACCTGTTGTCCATAATTACATTTCCGGTGCCAGACAGAGCATTAAGGAGGTGCTGTCACTGGCCTCCAGTGCTGCTGCTTGAAGTGGCCACGTCTCCTGTAATCCCAATTTGCCTTGTCACTGTTACATAGAAGAGCGATTGCTCTCTTGGGGCTTCCGTGTTGAAAGGAAAAGAAAGGAAAAGCAAGGAAAAGAAAAAAAGAAAAGAAAGAAAAGAAAGACCAACCAACAAAAGCAAAGCAACCAAACGCAGCCTCTGGGGCCGTGACATCGGTGATAACAGTCGGCTGCAAGTTTCTGCCGAAAGAGGGCGTTGGTCTAAGACTGTTGGAAATTCGAGGACGCAGTCAGTCTAATGAAAGACCATTTAAAAACATTTTCAATTTATTTTAATTTGCGGCACTTGAGTATCATAATTCCCCAGTCTAATGCAGCACGTTCGCACTGCAGATGACCTCGGAGTGTTGTCACGTTCAGTGGTTCAAGTTCCATTTGGAGCTGCCCTGTAGCGCAGAGGGTATCCCGTGGGGCCCCTCTGACCACGGACTTCACGGCCGTTTCCATCCTTGTCTCCACTGCTGTTGTGGCTGTGACCAGTGGCTAGAGTAGGTCTCGGACACAAGATCTTTCTCGGCAGTGCAGAACCGCGAGCACAGTGCCTCTCACGACCCGGAGGAGAAGCGGTTGGAACGCAGGGTGCTCTTGCACCCAGGGAACCCTCGGGTGACGATTTAGGGAGGTCTCTTAGTTACCTGGTTTGTCAAACAAAACCTCGAGGACGCCTCGGAGATGCTCTTCAGACTATTCGCCACCTCCAGAAGCCGAACTCTTCACTCGCCTCCGGGAGCAACAAGTTTCGCATTTCTGCTTGCCACTCGCCGGCTGAGGGTCTTCGCGTGGGGTCACTGGACTCCTGGAAGCGGGGCGACTCCAGCGCGAATCGCGAGGCCCAGAGGGAGGACGCGGGTGCGTGGCATGAGAGAGCGGGGGAGGGAGGGGTCCAAGTACCGCCTGGGCTAGCTGGGAGTTCGAGGTCCTCCACCGAGCCATCGTACTGGGACCTTGGTCCCTGCCTGACCTTGCGCCAGGGGACCGGGAAGGTCGGGTGCCTGCCCCGAGTTGGCGCGTCAGGAGGGAATTTGGCTGGAGTGAGAAAGAGGTGAGAGTGAGCGGGATTTACGGATTTTTGCAAGGAAACTACAAATTTCTAGGACCACCCCCTTCCTCTAATCCTGTTGTTTTTTGCACAGTGTGTGCCTGCGCTCATTTACTTTCAAACACTTTTCCCTTTTCAAAGCCTGAAGCTGGAAAAAGCGCTGCCGCGTGCGGGGCCAGGGTAAGGCGGGGGACCCCAGAGGGTGTGCGGTGTGGTGGGGGCTCCCGCCGGTGCGGACGAGGGCGACTGCAGCTTTAAGGACAAGGCAGGGGCTGGCTGGGAGTTGTTGGGGTTAGGGACCGGGGAGGGGTGGGAAGGTAGGGGTGTGGGGAGGAGCCCTGATGTAAGAATGTTAATGAGAGGCTCCCCAGCCCAGCCCCCACCACTCCCCACCCCCACCCACCCCACCCGCTGGAAATACAAGCCCAGCCTCGGAGCGCCTTGTGTGGTAACACGCTCCGCGGCTGCCACGCTATTTAAACGCGGGCTATGGATCCAGGAACCGGCGCGAATCAATGAGATCAAACGCGGGGGAGATGCACCGTCAATTACAAGCACTTGGACAAGTCTAACTTTTTTTTCTTTTACAAATACGCTTTCAAAAGCAATCTTAGCAACGCCCAAATAAGAAGCCACCTCTAAGCAAAATAGTATATATAAAAGGAGGGCGAATATATATATATGTATATATATATATTTATAAGTATATATATATATAAATATATTACAGGCGTACAGGTTTACACGCGGTGAACTTTTTCTTTTCTTTCTCTCTTTTTTAAACGAGTGACACTGCAAAGAAGGACTCTTCCTCTGTCTTCTGGTGAAGGGGGTATTCTATTTTCTTAGAGCGCCCAAGGGGGCGCAGGGACCTCGGAGAGAAGAGTGGGGAGGAAAGAGGAAGGGTGGGTGGGGGGCAGAGGGCGAGTCAGCAGCGAGGGCAGGCTCTTTCCTGCGGCACCATGCCGTCCCTGCTGGTGCTCACTTTCTCCGCGTGCGTGTTGCTTGTCTGGGCGTTGCTGGTGGGCAGCACCAGTGGCGGTGGCGGCGGCGGCGGGGGCGCCAGCCTCGGCGGAGGGCGCCGGGAGAGAGAGGCGCTGCAGCCGCAGAAGATCGAGGTGCTGGTGCTGTTGCCCCAGGACGACTCGTACCTGTTCTCCCTGGCCCGGGTGCGGCCGGCCATCGAATACGCGCTCCGCAGCGTGCAGGGCAACGGGACCGAGCGGCGGCTTCTGCCACCCGGTACTCGCTTCCAGGTGGCCTACGAAGACTCGGATTGCGGCAACCGCGCACTTTTCAGCCTGGTGGACCGCGTGGCGGAGGCACGCGGCGCCAAGCCCGATCTCATCCTGGGGCCGGTGTGCGAGTACGCAGCAGCGCCGGTGGCCCGACTTGCGTCGCACTGGGACCTGCCTATGTTGTCGGCAGGGGCACTGGCCGCGGGCTTCCAGCACAAGGACACCGAGTACTCGCACCTCACGCGCGTGGCACCCGCATACGCTAAGATGGGTGAGATGATGCTCGCCCTATTCCGCCACCACCAGTGGAGCCGCGCCGCACTGGTCTACAGCGATGACAAGCTGGAGCGGAACTGCTACTTCACCCTCGAAGGGGTCCACGAGGTCTTCCAGGAGGAGGGCTTGCACACGTCCGCCTACAATTTCGATGAGACCAAAGACTTGGACCTGGACGACATAGTGCGCTACATCCAGGCCAGTGAGCGAGGTGAGCAGGACTGCGACCCCCGGCTTCCGGCCCTAACCCCACCGCCCTCGGCGGGTCTCCCCACACACGCGTCCGCTCCTCTGCGAACTCTACGGTACCCCTTGCACCGAGGACCCGGGGAGGACGTGCATGCGGGGATTCGCCCGGGTGTGCGCTGTTTGGCTGCGACAACCTTTGACCATCGCCCTTAGCCGTCGCGGGGTGAATGCGGAGGTCCGAGAGAGGTAGCAGAGCCTGGGGGAGGGGCGTCTGAGCCTGCAGCTCCCGAGTGCCCGGGTCTGACAGGTGCTGTCAAGTCGCTTTGGTTTTTCCTCCTCTCCTCTTCTCTTCCTTCGCCAGCACCAGGCTGGTGATTGGCGGCGCACTCTCGGTGTCCTGCAGCAACTAGGGTCTGAAAGCGTCCCGAGGCCAGAGAGAACTTGTTACTCAGTCCTTTACCAGCGTGCGCCCGCTCCCAGTGTGGAAGCAAATGCATTCTCTCCACAGCTGGCTAGCCGCTACTTGGCTGGCTTGGTTCTAAGAGTTTCCCTGGCTGCACCTTCCGCAAATCCTAGCTTTCTTTTAAAAGGTCATTGTTTCGCCCTTCTCATTTCTTTCGTGGCCCTTGTAAACGAGCCTCTGTGGTTTCCACCAAAAATGCCTCGCTGTGTCTGGACCCAAGCGACACTCACTACCCGCCCCTCCCCCCAAACCCCGCGCGTTCGGCACCTAGGTCCTTAAAGCGCCCTGAGCGAGGCTTTGCGAGAACGCGCGCTGGGGAAGCGGTCGCTTTATAGCCTTTGCACGTGAGCCCCAAGTTTTCTCCCCGGGTATGAGGGAGCTTGAATAAGTACCAAACCGGACAAAGCTCAAGGCTGAGGATTGAGGCTCCGGCTACAGGGAGCCGGGAGCCGGAGGAGAACCGGTGGTCGCGGATACCTAATGGCAGAAGACCCCAGTGCGGTCGGTTTTTACTGCAGTGTAGGCTGCGTGAAGGTGGGCTGAGATCCCAGCATAGTGCGATTTCCTCTTTCCTGGTGTCAAGTTTGGGGTGAACAGTGCTCGGGGGAACTCTCCTCGGCTCCCCGCTTTGGGCGCGCAGGCGCCTGGATTGTCAACGTGCAGTCGGGCAAAGCTCGCCACGACCCTGCGCGGGGAGGTCACTGGCGAGAAGGGCTGAGCCAAACACAGGGCTAGTCCATGACTTGGCACGGGCAGGCGCCTGGGCGCTGTGACCGTGGGACACAGGGCAACCGGAAGCTAGAAGTCTCGGGAACAGGTGAGAGTGGGCAGAAGGTCGCTGGGGGATGGCTCGTGGCTGCCCCTTTGCCCAGTCTGGGCACTCCGACTGGGGAGTGAACGCACTCTTTAGAGAGAAGAGGCGGAAGGTGTTGACAGTGGGGTGCATGGCCAAGTTTTGAGCGTTTGAAATCCAGGCTGTCTTCGCGGAATCCCTGCCAGACAAGCAGCGGGGTGCCGGTTTTGCTGATTATGAGAAAAGGCTCTCGTGTCCAACCGCTGCGGACTCCCCAAGCCCGGTGGAGAAACCCACATCTACTTCTTTCCCCTCTCCCAGTCCCCAGGTTACAGCAGAGCCCCGTAGACCTCAGGTTGCCCTGTGTCCCTGGAACCTGAAACTTCAGCTCTGGGCTTTCGAGGGGTTGGCATTTCCAGGGCCTGGTTTTCAGGGCAGAAAGATCTGGGGGGAAGTGTCATCCTGGGGGCGCGAGGTGTGGTCTGCCAACGCGTCTATGCTGCCACAGCCCTGAAGGTCTGAATGCTGGCGGTGACCGACCCATGCACACAGGGCCTGAGATCATGGCCTAAGGGAGCAGTCGGCCCCAGTGAGGGCAGATGGGGCCACCAGCCTCCTCAGCCTCACAATGGTGTGGCTGAGGCAAGGGGTAGGGGGACGCCAGTGCCCAGGTAGGCCTGGGGGCTTCCGAGAGCTTGGATTACAGTCTGGTGCCAAGGATTAATTTAATTCCGGAAGCCTCATAACCTGTTCCCAGGTCTTTTTGCTGCTGCTGCTTCTCCTCCCTCCCTCCCTCTCTTTCTTTTTTGTTTTGTAGTGGTGAAAGTTTGCTGGGCTGAACTGTATGTTTACAGGTGATGAGGCTACCATTCTTACTCTAAAGTCTATTTCCAACAGTGACTAGGCAGAAGGATAAATATTCATAGATATAAAACAAAACAGTTTCTCTCGTAAGGCTTCTCCCCCACCCCATTTCCCCACCCTCAGGTGAGAAAGTTGCTTGATCACAAAGCTCTCTCTGGGGATCTTTTACCCATCACCCTTCCTTTGCCATAGCTGGTTAAAGTGTTAAAAAGGGCTTCAGTTCAGGGGTTTCCTGGCATTTGACTTGCAGAGCACCTGCCCTGCAAAAGACGCAAAAGACGCTGGGCTGCTCCTAAGCCTCTTACCCCAGGCTCCTCAGCTGAAGTGTCAGGAGTTGGGGCAGCCCCTGTTGGGGATGCTGGGAGAGTTAAGTGAGCAAACACCCGGAATGTGCTGGAACAGGGCCAGGCACATACCAAATGCTCAGTCAACATGAGGTTTGAGACTGGTTATTCTTATTTAATATATATGACGATAATCGCCCTTACGGAGGTGGGGCCATGCTCTGGGGAGAGAACCTTGGCAGGAGGAGCAGATACTGTGGCTGCTGCATGGCCTGGGGCAGGGCATTTACCTTCTCCGAGGCAGAATTTCCTCCTCCTGGAACACTGAGGTCAGATGAGAAGCAGCCCTCTTCATGCTGATCTGGCGTTTGCGTTTGTGCTCATGCAAATATTAAAAACTTAACTAACCACAGTTTTGTCCTCGAAAATTCCATATAAAACATCATAGAACAAGAGAGTGTCTGTCCCCCTTGACCTATCTTTTGGAGATAACATTTTTAGCACTTTTTCTGAACTTATTTTCATCTTTAAAATCATATCACAAATGTTTGAATTTCTTAATGGGTAACAACTGATAATGTCACCACCTCAAATAATAATATGACTGAAATTTCACTTGGCTATGTGCTGTACTGTAGAATGAAGAACTGAGGGGCATTGATCATTCCTTTCAGGGACTTACCACTAAGTCAATAATTAAAAAAAAAATTTCCCCATCCTTTGTCCTTAGCCAACATAGAGCATCACCGAAATACACACACCTGAGTCTACATCAGTAAAAAAACAATGATCTTTACTTAAAACTTAATCCTACATTGGGAGGGAGACAAACCATAAGTGACTCTTAATCTCACAAAACAAACTGAGAGTTAATGGGGGGAGGGGAGTTGGGGGGGTGGGAGTATGGACATTGGGGAGGGTATGTGCTATGGTGAGTGCTGTGAAGTGTGTAAACCTGGCGATTCACAGACCTGTACCCCTGGGGATAAAAATATATTATATGTTTATAAAAAATAAAATTAAAAATAAAAATAAAAAAACAAACAAAAAAACTTAATCCTACAGTCCATGACAGCCCTCAGTATTCTATAGTCAACAATAAATTTATTTTTAAAAAGATAAGTTTAAGTATGACAACTCTTTCAAGCAATAGAAGCTAGCAGTTGTTTTGTCTCTGCATCTTAGGAAACGCAGAACTGGAAGTGGTACACACACACATTTTTGTATGGAGAACAGTAAATTTATCCTTTTAGTTATTAATATGTCATGGATGTGGGCTTGTTAACAACCATAGAGACAACAGTATTTAATCAGGACAAGAGTCACTTATTTTTAGATTTAGGCTGGGGTAAATGACCAAATGGTTGATCAGCAGAATTTTTAAGCAATGAATGCATGATAAGTATAAAATAACTAGCACACAGAAGGGGGAAAAGAAGCATTGTAAGCTGCAGTGTGGATACTCTGAAAGTCTTTGGAGTGGATGAGCCTTTGTGAACAATAAAAATAAAAGTGCAATCTCTATTTTGCAAATGAAATGCATTTCTGTATAGTGTAGAAATGGCCAGAAAGAAGTCTTTCTAATTTTCTTTCTGAAGATACTAATTTTATGGAAGTTAGTTATACAGTTACATAGATTAGGAAGTCAGAAGATTGCACGAGTCTTATTAGGAACAAGTATTTGCTGCCTTGTACTTCCCATGTCTCACTTCCCAGAGGAAAGCATTTTTAACTCTTGCAACGATTTCCGTAGGTATTTGACTTCTAAATAACATGTGACTTTGATTATTTTAGTTTGAGGGTTTCTCTCCTGCCATCCCAGTGGCAGATGATAATTTCGTTCTCTTCTCCTGTGTATTAACCACATGCTTAAGCTCTCTTTGCAGACATCCTTTCAGAATGGTTGTGTAAAAATTTTTGGTTAGCTCAACTTTCAGTGTCTATATCCTTATTGCCTTATAAATGTTATTTTTAGTTGGACTGTATCAGTTATTATAATGACAGTTCCTGAATTGCCCTAGTTTTCCTTGGGTTAAAAAAAACAAGGTGGTTTTTTTCTTGTTTGCTTTGTTTGTGTGGACTTACAACTAAATCATCCATCAACTCTCTATTGTAAGTCCCTGAGATGCTCCAGTTTGGTTATTTTCTAAGCAGGTTGCACAGTTGTCACTCTGTATTCTTTAACACACCCCTGCAACTCCCATTACCCCCCTCTCTCTCACACTAGATCCCTAGGTGTTCCTCTTTCTTAGTTTGTGTTCTTGTTTTGGTGGAGTTCTTCCTTCAGGAGCTTTCTCAGAAAGGATGGGTGAGAGCAAACGGTTGATGCATTTCATGACCGAAAATGTCTTCATTCTACCCTTATGCATTATTATGGAATTCTAGGTTGGAAATAATTTTCCTTCAAGATTTGAAGGATTGTCTTATAAATTTCGACATTGCTACTAGGAAGCTTCAATTGATTTGGGTTCTTGACCTTATTGTTTGTTATCTATTGTTTTTTTCCTGAAAACTTTTGGAATTTTCTCTTTGCTCTCAATGTTTTAACATTGTGTTATGATGTACTTTCATGCCAGTATCTTGCCTTATGCACATCAGGGTATTGGAAGGTGCACATTTTCAGTTCAGAAACTCATATCTTCTGGTTCTGAAAAGTTTATTTAATTATTTCTTTTGACCCCTTCATTTTCTCTGTTTGTCTTTCTAGAATGTATATGATTTGGATGTTAGACTTCCTGGATTGAAACTACCTTTCTTACCTTTTTCTCCTATTTATGATCTGTCTTTTAAAAAGAAATTACTCTTATTTAGATATTTCTTTGACTGCTTCCCAAATTTCTATTACATTTTTCTAATTTCTGCTATCATATTTTCAATTTGCAGCACATAGCATATATTGCTTTGGTTCCATAAAGTAATCTCTCTTTTCTCTTTTAAGCTTAGAATTAAATGGAGAATGGATGCAAGAGTCTGATGGAGAATATAAAAATATGTTTTTTTTTAAAAATTTTATTTATTTGAGAGACAGTGAGTGAGCAAGCTGAATGGGGGGAACAAAGGGAGAGGAAGAAGCAGACTCCCCACAGAGCAGGAAGCCCAATGTGGGGCTTGATCCCAGGACCCCGAGATCACATCCTGAGCGGGAGGCAGACGTTTAACCAATTGAGCCGCCCAGGTGCCCCCAAAACATGTTTTAATTATTGATAAGACCTTTCAGAAAACATGGATTTAGATTTGTTGCCAAATGGACCACTTACTGTTACTTCTCCCTTAATATGTGCCCTCTGCAAGCAAACATACACCCAAAAGAGGAAGGAAGAAAGGATCCAGCATGCCATTTTTGTTTTCAGACTCACTCACCAATCCCACAATTTACTCCTTTTCCTTTGGTGCAGGGAGAGGGATAAATGAAGGCACATTGAGGGATAAGGAGTCTCACCCTCTTAGCGGTTACTCCAGATGGAGATATGATACTGGGGAAAAGATATCATCCCTAACTCAGGTATGCCACGTGGACTGTTTCTGGTTCTTTGATGCGGCTTCTGTAGCCACCCCTTAGCACTTCTCTTGTCCATTCTTAGAGTGATTGCAAAGTCCTTTCCAGAAGGCAAGGGGAGTCAGATAGTGGAGGATGCCATGGGACATCACAAGTCTTTGGCAAAGAGAGAAAGAGACCAGAATGATGAACAGTCCATCCAGAAACCTAGAATCACACCATAATCCCTCCTTTTACAAGTTTAACAATTTGACCAAAAAGTATTTGTATACTTAATTATACTTAAATACAGCACAAATTGTCTTAATTGACCATCATTTAGACAGCCTGCAGGATTAGCTGTAGCTCTCTTTTGCTCCCCATGCTTTATTGACTGTTGGTGAACACTGGTCATTGTATACTTCTCCTGATTATGGCCACACGCTTCTCACACTTGTCCATATACTCTCCAGGAATTGTCGCCAAATCCATTTTTCCCAGTTGTACTTATTATAATAAGTGTGTAATTGAATTAGTTATTATATAAACTGATGAAACATGAGTAGGAGGAGAAGGCTATTTCAGTGAAAACTATTTTAAACCTTCTAACAGATTGTATAAAGGCAAGTTGCTAAAAATAGTTGCCGTTGAATTAGGCATGAATGAAACAGCCATAAGAGATTAGGGAACACCCTACAAATCTAGAAGGATTCTGCTTCACCAGTGTCTATAAGTGCTCGTTCCAACTTCAGCTGGGTCATAATGTGCATTATGGGCTTCTTTTATGCAAGAAAAACAATATCTTGCCCGTGAACTTGAAAACCAGTTTTCACAAAGAAGGGTTTAACAGCATGGTCAACACAAAATGGATGAGATCTAAAGTAATCGAAGTCTGCTCAGTTGGATACGCTGGTGCTCTGTGTCACTCTTGGTCCGTCCCAGCAGGTACTGACATTTAAAGAAAGAGTGCGTCTGTCAGAGGGTTTGGTCTTTGTGTTGATGGGAATAGGGAGAAGGAGATGGGCCAGAGCTGTAAAAATAGACAGAGAAGTGATGGGCGGTGGGTAGTGGGCAGTGTCAGGCAGAGCCCATACAGGACTTAGGGAAACTTCTGCTCCAGGCTGAGGACACAGCCGGTTAGGTCCTGGGCAAGCACTAGCACTTCTATGGATGCTTAAGGTTACCAAGGCCTAATGTCTTTGGACACCTGAATCCTTCGACTGATCTCCCCGATTTGGATTCCATCCTCACTGACATGCACTGCTTACAATTTGGCTTCTTGTCTGGCATGCCCAGGGAAATATTGATGCAAATGTGTTTGAGTTTGTGACCATTGAAATGAAGTAATCTGCATTTGAGAGTATCTAAAAACATCTGAGTTAGATTATTGGGATTCTGCCTCTAAGCAACGACTCTACTCTTTATGTGCTGACAGAATCAGGTTCTATATCTGGGGGTTTGGGGCCAGACTCCGGACTCTGATCAAATGATCACAGAATGATGGGGGCTGCTGGTGGACAGTCAGCTAGAGCCTCTAGGGTCCTTCTGTAGAGGCCCACTCTTGGAATCTGCACTCTTCAAGCTTGTCCAGCTTCAGCCTTTTCCTTATTGGCCGCTCTGTGGGACAGCATGGCTCTTTTAATCATTTTAAGGAACTGGAATTGAATCAGAGCTGAAATAAGGGTCTAGGTCATAATGAGTGATGAAGAGTTTCTTTCAAAGCTTCCTTGCTGAGGCGTCTTGGAATTGGACTACTCACCCAAATATGTAACAGTATTTCTAGGCACAAACAACACCTACTCCCATAGTTAACAGACCTTTTGGAATTTTGTATTGTTAAATCTTGTTCTCCAGAGTGTTAGCCTGCACAGTGAGCCCTTTTGTAGTAATAAATGTCAGAGTCGTGATCTAACACTCTGAATTAACATGTGTAATAAATGAATTATCAACAGGCCCCTGACCTTCTGTGCAGGTTGCCAAGGCAGACTTGGCACAGCCTGGAGCTTATTTGACGTTTTTCAGCACCCATGCTTTTACAAAGAACAGTCATATCACAGAGGGCTGGCGCGCGTGGTGATAATGTGGGGACAGCCCCCAGAACCCTCTGGGTCTCCTCTCTCTGTGTATGCACTGAAACACAGCAGTCTGCATCATGGGGACCAGGGGCCACCGACAGTGATCAAATTAACTGGATAACGACCAGGCACCTGCTTCACACCAGCCTGGTGTAGCTCTTATGGGGTGGGCCACAAGGTTCTGGAGCTGCTTAAAGCTTCTCAGACCTGACAGTGTGGATATAAATGGAGAGAATATGAGGATGGACTTGGAGTCTTGTTAACTATTTCCTATATATGTTGAGACAGCTCGAGAAAAATGTTTCAGTGTTCAGACTGCAGAAAACTTACACCACTCGCTGCCTCCTCTGATTTGCCAAACAACTGTTCTCCCTAAAGCCACTCAGCTTGCTTTCTTAGGAAAATGTATTTTCCATGCTATGCAAGACATAAGGCCGTTGATATTCTTCACTGGCTTATATTGGGCAAATCTGGTATCTTTGAAGTATTTTTTTAAAACTTGATTTTGAAATAATTTTATACTTTTGGAAAAGATGTAAGAAATTGTAAGAAGCCTCTGGACAGCCTTTGCCTCGACTGTTACCAGTTGTAATGTTTTGCTCTATATACTTTCACTCCAAATCTCTCCCCCTCTCCTTCCCTTCCTACCACCTTCAAATACACACACACACACACACACACACACACACACACACACACACACACTTACCTTTTTAGGAACCATTTGAGAAGTAAGTAGGGCCATGATGCTCCCTTACTCTTAAATACTTAAGTGTGTGTTCCCCAAGAACAAGGACATTCACTTACAAAACCACAGTGTAAGTATGAAAAGCAAAAACTTTAACACAGATGCAATACTGCTATCTAATTTATAGACTTACTCAAATTTTTCCAGTTGTCTCAATAATGCCCCTTCTAGCAAAACTTTTAATATTATTATTTTTTAAGATGCAGGATCACACATTTAGTTTTCTGTTCCTTGAAGTTTTTTAGGTTAGAACATTTCCAAAGCTGGGTATTTGGCTGCTCTCCTGATTAGATTCACGTTGCCCATTTTGACCTTTTTGGTCCTGGGTGTAGATTTGTGCTTGTGCCCCATGGTTGGTGATGGTGGCTTCCATCACCCGGTGACACTGGCGTCCGCTCACTTTTTCCACCGTCATGTTACTCTTCTTTCCCTTTCTGATTTGTAAGTCATGAGTGAGGAGGTGCTCTAGGGCTCTATTAGTACCCTGTTCCTTGTCAGATGTGCCCCTCCCCCGGTTTCTGCGTCCTGGCTGTCCTGTGGGAAAGGGCGTTTCACGCGTGTTGTTTGTTCCTTCCTCCCCAGTGGTGATCATGTGTGCAAGCAGCGACACTATCCGGGGCATCATGCTGGCAGCGCACAAGCATGGGATGACCAGTGGAGACTACGCCTTCTTCAACATCGAGCTCTTCAACAGCTCTTCCTATGGTAACTGTATTTCTAGGTACCCCCTCCAAGCTGTCAAAAGAGGTCCTAAGAAAGCCAATAATTTGAATTACCTCAATAGACTTGGTTCCATAAAGAGGAACTTAGAAGTTTGTGATACTGACTACTCCCAGGACTTCTAAGTTCTCAAGCTTTTCTTCTCTGAGAACTCAGAGCAAGAAAATCCTTCCTACTTGGAGTGCCCTCGGACTGTCTGGGAGTGAGCATAGCTCCCTGCAGAGCTCCAGATGGTCATAAATCCAGGCCCTAAAGATCCCCCAAACGTGTTTCCAGCTGCAGGTTGCCACCATGACGGACGGTTGGAATATTTGAATGAGATTTGGGCATGCTGTTTAATAGAAATAGATGAGAATATATTGATGTAATAGGACATAGAAAAGCGTGTCACACATTGCAAGTGTATTTCATAAAACTTACTTTGGTAATATAATTGCATGTGTGTATACATCTAAGCAGGTTACACATTGGTTTGTAATGGGCTGCAGTGTGAAAATAAAATAACCATTACTGTAAACTGAGGTAAAAGCATTTTGAAAGCTACTGCTTCCAGCCTCTCTTCATTCCAGATTACTGCCCATTAAGCCTCCCCTATATAGAAGTTTGAGATCCACCAACAAATATGATTGAAAGCATATAATTCTTTAAAGTGGATCTGGGGGTGTTCCCAGTGTTCCCATTATGGAGGGTGTTTTTAAGGCCATGAAGGTCACAGGTACAGAACATTTCCTCCATATGTGACTGAGGCTCTCTCTGAAGAAGACAGCATAGGACAGTGGAACATTTTCTCAAACACTGAACATTGGTTGCTCAAAGCTGAGCAATTATAGGAAATCGTAAGTGTTACTTTCACAAATGGCTTGTTTATGCTGAGCTCTACTTCCCCGTTCTTGCTCCTGAGAGACAGGCTCTAAACCTTAAAGCATATACCTCACTTTCCTGCTCTGATAGCCTGGCTTAGTCAATCAGCTCAAACAATAGAGCATTGTGCATAAACAGATAATAAAACACAATTCTCACAGGGCTAAAGAGAAGTTGATGAAACAAAAGTAGCTCCTGCTTCCTGTCAAGGATAAGATTGGAGATTTGAGGCTTAGAGGATAAACACCCATTTTTCCTCCGTGCTGCCATGGTTGTCTTTCCCCTTCTCTTTGCATAAGCAAAGTGGTGGTTTTACTTTTTGACCCCAGATCAGAATGTAATTATAATACTGGCTATGGTATTGAGTTCACTGAGATAGTGGTAGGGAGTGGTGAAAATGAAAAACACTTATTCTGAGTTTTGCAAGTTGGTAATGCAAACATAGTGTTTGTTTGGAGAAAATGCATTTGAATGCACATTATAAATGGGCCAGTGCAGTGCAAATATTAGGTACTGGAATTCCTTGCATTCATGGGTAAAGCTTGTATTACTTTTCTTTGCTAATTATAATACATGAGTATTATAGAAAATTTGAGAAACAGAAAATCACAAGGAAGAAGGTAAGTTACCATAATTCTGCCACCCAGCTAAAAAGTATATTGATAATATTTAGAAATATGTGCATCTTGCTTATTTTATTAAAAAATTACAAAAACATTTTTCAATAAAGTGATACTATTTTAAGGGTGGCTACATAGGATTTTATAATGCTGATATGCTGTCTTTACCTAAGCAGTCCGTTGTTTTTAAATATTTTTGTTGCTTGCAACTTTTTGCTATGAAGAGCAATGCTATATTGAGTAACATTTATACCTACGTATAACCTGTGAGATAAATTTCTTAAAGTAGAATTTCTGGGTCAAAAGTTTTAAGTTCTGATAGATCTTGCCAAGTTGACCTCTAAAGAGCTTTACCACTTGACGCTTTTGCAACAAACTCTGAGATTGTCTGTTTTCCCGCATCCTTATGTCATCTAACATTTCAATTATTTTTTATTCATTTGAATTTCCATTTACATCCATAAGCAACGTTGTGCAGTTTCTTCGTTTATGTTCTGTACCATTCTTCTTTAGTTCATTCTTAGGTATTATGTTTTCTGGTTGTTATTATGATCACGTTCTTTTCCCATTACATTTTGTAACTGTACTTGTTATATAGAAAATCTATGAGATTCTGTTTATTTATTTTGCAAGAATTCCACCTATTAAATCCTCTGTCTCAACAGCTTTTTATATTATTATTATTATTATTTTTAAAGATTTTATTTATTTGACAGAGATCACAAGTAGGCAGAGAGGCAGGCAGAGAGAGAGGGGGAAGCGGGCTCCCCGCTGAGCAGAGAGTCCGATGTGGGGCTGGATCCCAGGACCCCGGGATCATGACCTGAGCCGAAGGCAGAGGCTTTAGCCCACTGAGCCAACCAGGCGCCCCTTTATATTATTTTTGTACAGCAACAAGAGTTTTTCCCCATTTTGACAGTTGAACATCTTATTTTTCTTTTTTTTATTGCATTGGCAAAAACCTCCAGAGTTTTATATAACAATGGTGATCCTTTAATTTCTGACTTCTCGAATTGAAGTAGATGTTAAAGTCTCCTTTTATTTCTAGTTTATTAAGTGTGGTTTTAAAAATTGGAAATGAGTGGGGAATGTTATCAAGTACATTTGACCTATTCTTTTAGTAAATTTCCCAAGATTGAGCCATTGTAGTATTCTTGGAATTAAGTGTACTTTGTCATGAGGACTTTTATAGGCGTATTGCTAATTTTAACTTTTCAGTATGTTAGTTAGGATTTTTGAGTCTGTATTCAGGAGTGAGATTGGACAGTAGTTTTCTTGCCTTGAGGTCGTATTGCCAGATTTTAATATCAGGTTTATATTAGCTTTATAAAATTAATTGGGACACTTTCCATTGTTTTTATGCTCTAGAACAGTTTATATACCATAAGAATATTCCTTGAAAGATGGAAAAAATTCAACTCTGTATCTGGACCTAACTTCCTTTTAGAGGTAATTTTTGAAAAACTTAAAAAAAATTTATTTTGAAATAATTTTAGACTTATAGAAAACTTGCAAAAATAATATAGAGAGTTCATGTATATCTTTTACCCAGATTCCTCTAGTGTTAACAATTTAAATAACCATATCTCAATTATCGGAATAAGAATATTAACACTGGTATAATACTACTAATTAAACTACAAGACTTATTTGAAATTTACTACCTTTCCTCCTAATGATCTTTTTCTGTTCCAGGATCCAATCCATTTAGCTGTCGTATCTTCTTAATCTTCACCAATCTGTGTTCTTCCCTCAATCTTTCTTTGTCACTCATGACGTGACAGTTCTGTTGAGTCTGTTATTTTGTAGAATGTCTCCCAGTTTGGATTTATCTGTTGTTTTCATGGTTAGAAGGAGTTTATACTTATTTGGCAAGAATACCACAAAAGTGATAACGTGTCCTTCTCATTGCGTGGTATCACTGTGTAAGAAGTCATAACCGTATGACTTAGTCTTGGTGATTTGGGGACAACTTTTTAAAACGTATTGTTCCATGAGTTCAGTTTTTCTGCTTCTTGAAAATTAAATTGCATTGTGATACAGTGTACTCTATACAGTTTGCAAAGTATCCTTGGTGTTTCTGATTAGACCTTTCATTTTTACCTTTTATAGCATGGGTGCTCGGGCTTTGGGCTCTGGTATCAGTCTGCAGGAGAGGCTGAGCTCTTGGCAAATTGTAACGCTGCCCTCCTCCATGGGTCTTAGTTTCTTTTAAAGATAATAATAGTACTTACCTCATGGCATCAAGCTGAGTAATAAATGAGGTAATGTGTGTGAGATACCTACTTCTTCTTTTTTTTTTTAATAAACATATTATATATATTTTTTAAAGATTTTATTTATTTATTTGAGAGAGAGACAGTGAGAGAGAGCATGAGCGAGAAGGTCAGAGGGAGAAGCAGACTCCCCATGGAGCTGGGAGCCCGATGCGGGACTCGATTCCGGAACTCCGGGATCATGACCTGAGCTGAAGGCAGTTGTCCAACCAACTGAGCCACCCAGGCGTCCCCATATAATATATTTTTATCCCCAGGGGTACAGGTCTGTGAATCGCCAGGTTTACATACTTCACAGCACTCACCATAGCACATACCCTCCCCA
>NW_019154089.1:53137837-53282968 GCF_002288905.1 Enhydra lutris kenyoni | reverse complement strand
TGCTTTCTCTTCCTCTGGAATTCCGCTGCTCTCCTTGGTATTGAAACTGCAGTCCTTGGTAGGTGAACTTGGTCCTGGCTGGGTTTCTTGTTGATCTTCTGGGGGAGGGGCCTGTTGTAGTGATTCTCAAGTGTCTTTGCCGCAGGCGGAGTTGCACCGCCCTTACCCGGGCCGGGCTGAGTAATCCACTCGGGTTTGCTTTCGGGAGCTTTTGTTCCCTGAGCGCTTTCGGTAGAGTTCCGGAGGGCGGGAATGAAGATGGCGGCCTCCCGGTCTCCGGCCCAGAGGAGCCGAGATCCCGGGGCCCCACTCCTCAGTGCGCCCTCAGAGAACAGCGCCCAATTACTCCCGTCACCCTGCCTCCGGCCGCGCTCCGAGCTGACCTAGCCCGCGACCGGTTCAAGGTAACCCCGAGCTGAGAGCTCACTCCTCGGCTCTCTGTAGCCGGCTTCCCCGTTCTAATACCTGTAAGCTCTGCGACACTCAGACGCCCCTGATCCTCCTGTGACCCTGCGGGACCTGAGGCCACGCTGACCCTGCGTGGGCTTCACCCCGGTTAAGCCTCTGGAGCGATGTCCCTCAGCGGAACAGACTTTTAAAAGTCCTGATTTTGTGCTCTTTTGCTCCGCCGCTTGCCGGGAGCCGGCCCCTCCCCCCGCGGTCTATCTTCCCGTCGCTTTGGATTCACTTCTCCGCCAGTCCTACCTTTCAGAAAGTGGTTGATTTTCTGTTTCTAGAGTTGTTGTTGTTCTTCTCTTCGATCTCCCGTTGGATTTGTAGGTGTTTGCAATCTTTAGATAAGCTATCTAGCTGATCTCCCGCTACCTGAAGTAGTCTCAGCCTGCTACTTCTCCGCCATCTTGACTCCTCTCAGATACCTACTTCTTGAAACATAATGAGTGTTTAATAAATGTTAGCTATATTATTAGTCTTAGTTTACTTTAATGTTTATATATAGTTCTTAAAAATGGTAAGTTTATACATTTTTTCTTGGTGTAGTTTTTTTTCTTTTCTTTTCTTTCTTTCCTTTTTTTTTTTTTTTAAAGACTTTATTTATTTATTTGACAGACAGAGATCACATGTAGGCAGAGAGGCAGGCAGAGAGAGAGAGAGGGGGAAGCAGGCTCCCCGCTGAGCAGAGAGCCCGATGCAGAGCTCAATCCCAGGACCCTGGGATCCTGACCTGAGCCACCGAGGCGCCCCTTTTTTTTCTTTTTAAGATTTTATTTATTTGTTTGAGAGATAGAGCAAGAGATCATGAGCGGGGAGGAAGGGCAGAGGGAGAGGCAGAAGCGGGCACCCCGGTCAGCAGTGAGCCCAACATGGGGTTTGATCTCAGGACCCAGAGATCATGACCTGAACCAAAGGCAGACGCTTAACCCACTGAGCCACCCAAGCGCCCCTCTTGGTATCGGTTTATAGAGAAGTTTAGGCCATACATTCTGTTAACAAATTAACCATCTTTCATCTAATACAGCCCAAGAATGGCTGTAGGTGTATTAGGAATTACATCTGCATGCAAATAACCAAGGCTGCCAACTACACTGATTTAAACAAATGTAGAGGTTTGTCCTCTCACCTGTAGGAGGTCCATAGGTGGGCCCTCCAGGGCAGAGAAGGTGGTTATCAGGGACCCAAGCTGCTTCTGTTTCTTGGCTCCCTTAATCTCAGTGAACAGCATCCATCCTCAAGATCACAAGGTGGTGGGGCGCCTGGGTGGCTCAGTGGGATAAAGCTTCTGCCTTCGGCTCAGGTCACGGTCCCAGTGTCCTGGGATCGAGCCCCACATCGGGCTCTCTGCTCTGCAGGGAGCCTGCTTCCACCTCTCTCTCTATCTGTCTGCCTCTCTGCCTACTTGTGATCTCTGTCTGTCAAATAAATAAATAAAAAAATCTAAAAAAAAAAAAATCACAAGGTGGTGGCTAGGACTCCAGGGAGGCTGTCTTCAATCGAGGCAAGATGAAGGGCAAAAGATGAAAGACAAACAGAGGCTACCTCAGTTGACTCATCCTGTTTGAAGGTCACTCTGGAGGCCCCTCTGATTAACTTCTACTATATATCATTTGCAACTCCTAGCTGTGAGGGATGCCAGAAAATGTGTGCTTTCAGCTACACTCTCTGTTACCCCAAATCAAGTTAGGAACCTAAGGAAGAAGGAAGAATGGATGTAGGGAGGCAAAGATCTATGCTTGCCACAGACCTTGAGGCCCCTCTCCTCCTGAGTAGAAGCAATAAACAGAATTTTATGGCAGGAACGAGACCTAGACCAAGGTTCTAGTGTCTATCATTAGTAAAGGGTCTTCTCTGCGATTTTTTTTAAAGATTTATTTACTTGAGAGAGAAAGAGAGAGGAAGCACCCACATGCATAAGTGTGTGTGAGTTGGGGAAGGGGCAGAGGGAGAGAATCTTCAAGCTGACCCCGCTCGCTGAGCATGGAGTCCCACATGAGGCTCAATTCCGAGGCCCATGAGGTCATGACTTAAGCCGAAACCAAGAGTCAGAAGCTTAACTGACTGAGCCATCCAGGCACTCCATTGTGCCCTAAGAATCAGATATATGTTCATGGAAAGTTCTTCAATATCATTATCTCCCTATGCTTCCTCACACCAAACACTATAGCAGTTCTAGAAAAAGACTCTATTTTAATTAATACTTACTTGTTATTGGATTAAAAAAAACATACAGTGTGTCTGTATTTACTGATTACTGGATTGTTTGGTCTTGATGAGTGCTCAAATTCCCAGACCTGCCTAAATTATAGTTATAGGAATTCAGAATATATGATGGGGGAATTCAAGTGGTGGAAAACAAGACTGAAAGGGGAGGTTTAAAAAAATCTAGAGAGAAGTGGTATCTGGGTGGCTCAGTTGGCGAAGCATCTCATGCTTGATTTCAGCTCAGATCTTGATTTCAGTGTTCTGGGATCGAGTCTCATTTAGGGCTCTTCACTCAGCATGGAGTCTGCTTGAGAGCCTCCCTCTCTTCCTCTCTCTCTCTGCTCCTCCCTTCTACTCACTAGTGTTCTCCCTCTCTCAACTAAATAAATAAATCTTTAAAAAAACATCTAGAAATAAGATGATGTATAGATTGCCCTGTAGAGTTTTATTTTATTTTATTTTTTTTAATTTTTATTTATTTTCTTGACAGACAGAGATCACAAGTAGGCAGAGAGGCAGGCAGAGACAGAGAAAGAGGAGGAAGCAGGCTCTCTGCTGAGCAGAGAGCCCGATGCAGGGCTTGATCCCAGGATCCTGAGATCATGACCTGAGCCGAAGGCAGAGGCTTTAACCCACTGAGCCACCCAGGTGCCCCCCTTGTAGAGTTTTTAACAGCACCCATTGGCATGCTTACTCATGAGCATTAACTTCTTCAGATGAAAGTTAGGTGGCAAGTTATTTGGGTGAGCCTGTCCAGGACTGGTAAGGTTACTGTATAGCTTTCTTGAGTTCCTGGTAACTCAGAGGGCACAAATTAAGGTGAAGATGGAAATATAGTAGAGCCAGGTGATGCACATAAATTATTTGACTTGCTGAAAGTGGAAAAAAATAGAAAAAATTTAGGAGAGATTAGATTTAGTACATCTTACTACAAAAGTAATATATGCACATTGAAGTTAGTTTGGGACTATGTGAAAAGAAAAAGAATTCTCATGCGATCTTTCAACTGTAACTGTGGTTAAACCACATGTAGACACTTCTTCTGAGCTTTCTTTCTGCATTACTTTTGTTCTTAACACTTTTGTCATCTCGTTGCATGTTTAGTTTTAAAGCTTGGAACACCCCGAACTCGGATGAAATGAATATAGAGCAGGTCCAGCATGGCACCAATGTTTGGAGTCCGGCTTGCATCTGAGTCCTCCTTCTGTTTATTCGTTAAGTGACTTGGGGCTCATCAGTTTCCTGGAGCCTCCATTTCCTCATCTGTAAGGTGGCAGTTACATTTACATCCTTCTCATGGAGTTTTTATGAGGACTGAAGAATGAAATGCTACTGGCACTGCTATTCACAATGGCGTCGCCCCGTAAGAGGTGCTATGATTACTGATGGGAACAAGTAGACTGGCCCAGCTCATGGCAGGCTTGTAACACCGGGACATTTGGAGAGGGTCAGGAGAGGCGACGGAAGAGCCAGAGTTCTACACAGCCAGCCCAGGGGAGTTCCAGGCATTCATTTCTTGGACACATTCTGTGATGCCTCAGCTAGTTATCCCAGGGTGGGTACCCCCTGCCAGTGCAGCTCCCTGGCCATGGGATTGCTGAGTACAAGGCTTGGTGGTGAGCAGGTTATTTCCTCTTTCACAAATATTCTGTGCCCCTAAATACAAGCTTGAGACTCCATGATGTTTAAAACAAAACAAAGAAAATTCACTTTCCTCCTTCCTGAAACAGCTGCGAAGAGTCACCTCCTCGCCCCTACTCTTCACTAGCAGACTTCTTTTTCCTCTTACCCCCTTGCTCAGCCCCCCTGAGAGAGGATGACATTAGCGCTCTCCCCTCTGAAAGTGTTACCGTCAAGGTCACTGATGGGATCCTTATCACTAAAGCCCTTAGTCTTACATCAGACGGAGCCTCTGTGCTTCTAAGCAGTGCTGTCTGATGGAACTTTCTGTGATGCTGTGTTCTGTTCTCTGTTGCCCAGTACGGCAGCTACCTGCCACACATGACTACCAGGCATGTGACCGACGATCCAAATTTTAAATTTTATTTAACTTTGATTAGTTTAAGTTTGAATAGTCACACATGTGGCTGGAGGCTGCTCAATTAGGCAGCACAGCTCTGGAGCATTCCATTTTGTTCCCACCAGTTTCTCTCTGGAAACCTGTTTTTCTTGTGTTGGTAGCATGGCATTCTCTGGCTTTGCCAGAGCCTCCCCCTGCCTGCTACAAACACCTTCCCCAAAGTGTCTGTGCTCAGCCCTTCTCCCTTTTTCTTATCCAGTGCCCTCAGGTCCTGGTCTAACCTGAAGCCATCTGGAAAGGACATCCAGCACTCTCTCTAGCACTCACTCCTCTTCTGGCTTCAGACGACTGTTTCCAGCTCTGGCCTGGTGGTGTCACTTGGGCATTCTATAAGTCGCCTTGGATTGACCGTGACTCAGACTGAAAGAAATCATTACCGTTTCCACGTCATTTCCCTCCTCCTCCAGGCTCTGCTCTTTCCTCTCATAACATCCCCTTTTCCTTCCCTCTCTGGTGTCACCAGTGATGTGCCTCCCTTTCTGTTGTTCCTCACTCCCTCACTCTTTTTTAAAAAAATATTTTATTTTTATGTATTTGACAGAGAGAGACACACACAGTGAGAGAGGGAACACAAGCAGGGCAGTGGGAGAGGGAGAAGCAGGCTTCCCGCTGAGCAGGGAGCTCAATCCCAGGGTCCAGGGATCATGACCTGAGGCCGAAGGCAGCTGCTTAATGACTGGGCCACCCAGGCTCCCCTCCCTCCCTCACTCCCTCCCTCCCGTGGAGTCCCAACATTCCTCTTGCCCTGTCCTCAGCTCTTGTCAAGTGATTTCCCTCTGCTTACAATTCCACACTTGATCTTAGCCAAAAGGCCAAGAAGCAATTTGCTTACAATTCCAAAAGCAGTAAATGTTTATGATCGAAAATTCACTAGATTCCGAAAAACACAAAAAAGGAAAAGAAAAAAAAACCCCTGAAAAAAAAGCTCGCCCCTGGTTCTGACTACCCAGAGAAACCCGCTTAGTTTTTTGGTGTGTGACTTCCCTCATATCGCCTCTCATAACCTCTTGCAGGGACGGCGGTGGCTGTGAACCCTCTGTGTCTCCCCGTTCTAATCCACTGCTATCTCCCAAGGCCTGATCCTGATCATGTCATTCTTCTGTTACACTCGTAAATCTCCAGAGGCACCCAGTTGTCTACTGAATTAAATTTGTTCCTACTGATGGGGCATCATGCCAGGCCAGCTCTGCTTTTCCAGTGTTCAACAGCCCGGAGGTGGGCAACGTTATTGACACGTTACAAGAAGCAACACCCGGAAAAGCAGGAAGTCAGAGGATCGATTATGGTGGTGACTAGATAAGCATTCAGTTTGGATCAGATTTGTTAAGCTTGCTTGTTTGCCTTTTTTTTTTTTTTTCCTAGAAGACAAAAACTCCCAAGTTATTACCCTTTGGATTGTGGTAGATAGATTTATTGTATTGGATTTCACTTCTTTTAGAAAAAAGTGTTTTCTTATTTCAGGAAGTGAGATAGGGACTGGTCCCACTTCTGTTTGTGTTTTCTAATCCTGCAGCATAGAACCCGTCAGGGTTTAGTATTTCCTTTCTTATGTGCCTAGAGAGTGATCTTTCCCAGAGCTGAGGAACTCTGAGCCTCTGCCTACAGAGCATGACTACTGTTGACATCTCAGGTCAGTTACGAATCAATCAATAAATACTGATTGATGCTTGTGAGAAATGGGTTCCTCCCTGGGATGAAGCTGTTCTGGACATTCTTAGAATTGGGGGTCTTCCTGGGAAATGGATTTGGCTCCTTAAGAAAGGCCACGTTGTCTGTGTCTTGGCTGGGGGCAGGGACAGCAGCTCTCCCCTCTCCTTCTCGCTGTAGTCTAGGCTGCTGTTGCCTCCTGAAGTGTTTGGGAGGTTTCATATGGAGGAGGACTTTGTCAAGTTTTGTTTGGTGGCCTGAAATTTAATCTGGGCTCCTTGAGAACAGATCTAGTCCTTAATGAATTCCTTCCTCAGCTCTGTCTTATTTATCTTTTAACAGCTCCCTGGCACATAGAAGCAATTAATAAATGCTTGCTATTATTAGGATTATCGTTATACAGATAACTCCACAAACAAATTCTTTGTCTCTGCCTCATCTCATGCACTAGACCGAGGCTCCCAGCTGCCTACTGGATGTCATACACATTTGCACCTTTGCCTGTGCTGTGGGCTCTGCCAAGCACGCCCTTCTCTCCCGCTCGCCTTCTATTAAAATCCTAGTCACACATTTAGGGCCGGCTGATGCCTCCTCCTCACTTGAAACCTTCCCTCTTGGGAGTGTGGGAGCTCCTGGTGGCTCTCTGTACCCTCTGCATTGTTTCTTTCTACTCCCCCCACCTCCTGCCACAGTGAGCTAGCTGTCATCCTGTTGTAACTTCAGCTGTTAACACAAACATCTCGGAATCCCTTTCCCAAAGGTGGTGGAGGCTGGTCAGGACATTTCTCATGCCTGCTTGGGTGGCCATCACAGACCCTTGCATGTGGTACATGGACAGTTACTGTCTGTCTGCTTTAGGAGGGGCTTGAAGTTCCAAAGCCACCAGCTCTTCCTCCAACTGCATCTGTAGGAGGAGAGTGAGAGCTGCTGAGCCTGGGCTGCCTGTTCCCAACTCTCCTCCCTGCTCAGCTGCTGGGCTCCAGGAGTCCATAGTGGACTAGGGGCTTGGGGTGAATGAATGACTCTGATGCTGGACTCCAGCAGGTTGAATTCTTTGTCGTGACTCTGGAGATCTGTAGGGATCGTGAGGATAATTCATAGAAACAACAGTCCACGTTTCCTTTTGGGGTTCTGCAGGCCACATGTTTCCTCCAAAGTGAGATCATAAAGAGAAGAGCACTAATTCTAATTTGCCTTTGCTTTTGTGAAAGGGAGCACTGTGAAGCCGGGGCGGTGGGGGGGACCCAGTTTCTTAGTGCCTCAATTTCCCTATCTGTGAAAGAGGATAATGTACCTGAATCAGAGTCTTGTGAAGATTGAGTTTATGCATATAAAGTGCTCAATAAATAGAGCTTTTTAAAAAATATTTTATTTGTTTATTTGAGAAAGAGAGAGAGCATATGTGAGAGAGAACATGAGCAGTGGGGAGAGGCAGAGAGAGAGGGAGAAGCAGACTCCCCGCTGAGCAGGGAGCCTGATGCGGGGCTCGATCCCAGGACCCCGAGATCATGACCTGAGCTGAAGACAGACGCTTAATGACTGAGCCACCCAGGCGCCCCAATAAATAGAGCTTTTATTATTATATATGTGCTCAATAAGTATTAGCAATTTTTATTTTATTACTATTGATACACTGATGAATATTGCCCAATAAATAATTTTTATATGATGTTGCCAGGACTAGAGAGAGATAAATCCTCAAGGTCACCAAAGTTAGTTTTATTCTGAGGTGATTCCAGAAACAGTTCAGAAAGAGTCAATAATCTCAGTCTCCCAAGTTCTTCTACGAATCCCACCCACTTTAGCACATTTGCGCAATATCTGTCACGGCGTTCCTGTCATTCCACATCCACACAACGTCAGGTGTATTTTACCATAGTAATGACTCAGTTGACCTCCACAGTTGATGGTAGATATTTAAAAAAAAATGTGAATGGAAAGGAATAAAAGCTTTCTTCTTATTCCCGCAGTGCTGCAGTTCTCGGGGGGCTGAAAATCGCAGTCACATGGTTATTATAAGGCAGTTAACTCTGGAGTGCTTTCCTTGCTCTCTCACATTTCAAAGGAAAATGTGTCCAAAAGGTCTTCTTCTCCTTTGAGGATCTTGGCACCGTCAGGTTATATCCAAGGGCAAAACTATGACAATACCGCCTGGCCCAGCTGCCAAAAGTAACACGTCGTGACACACTGCAGTCGAAGGGGGAGAATGGCCCCTTTATGGTGACTGCCTTGGAATTATAAATATTTTTATTTCTCTGTAGGAGATGGCTCATGGAAGAGAGGAGACAAACATGACTTTGAAGCGAAGCAAGCATACTCATCCCTCCAAACAATCACTCTACTGAGGACAGTGAAGCCTGAATTTGAGAAGTTTTCCATGGAGGTGAAAAGTTCTGTTGAGAAACAAGGACTCAATGAGGAAGATTACGTAAGTGCTTGATTTCGGGCCTAGGCCTTCTGCATCCTGAAAACAGTCTTCTAATTAAATCAGAGGTGACAGTGTCCCATTCTGAACCATTCAGAGATTCCTAGGTTCGTGCCTGAATGTCATTGAGCTTCCTGTGTGGTTTTTTCCTGGCCTGCTCCACCCCCCACCCCAATCACCCCCACCCCACTTTTCCAAATGCTGCAGGAAAGAAAATTGCTCTTTGTGGGGACTTGTGGTAATGCTGAGCAGATGTCAGTAGACTTCCGGCACCTATTTGACTGGGAGCGTGTTGGGGGAAGATGGATGATGGAGTGCCAAAGCTTTGCATGCTGAATTTTTCCAAAGCCTGATGGCAGGAGATATTTTGGGTTTTGAAGTCTCTCTCTTTTGGCAATCTTTTTGGTGAGTCTGCCTCTGCCTCCTGTGACTGTATCATTTCCCTGGGGTCTTCCAGAACTTCCTGCTCCTTCAGTGCTGTTGTTACGGATGCATTTTCCGAGAGTGGACTAGGGTCAGGAGCTTTGGGCACCCTCAGGACTGAGCGGAGGAACCCATCTGAGAGGCAGCACCGACGATGGTGGGCCATACCTCACTTGGCACCCTTGTTGGGCTGCCTCTGACGCCTCAAATCCCCTCATCGCTCTTGTAGATTCATTCTCAGAGCAGGGGGAGCCGTGGACTCTCAGACCAATTGGGGGGATATGCTGGTTTTCGAAACTGTTCACTCCACAGTGTCCAGGGCAGGAAAGAGACGCCTTCTTAATGGAGATAGATCGCTTTGGGTTGTTTGTGCCCAAAGTGGATGACCAGCTTCATCAGGGCCCTTCCAAAAAGGTCCTCTCTCAGTTTCTTTATTTGAAGTACTGCAGGGTACAGACGTTGGCCCCAGACAGACCTACATTCAGAGCCTGAAGCTAACTCTTCTTAGTTGTGTGATCTAGGGCAAATTACACAGGCTCACTGGTCCAAACTGCTCCTCCGTGTTGGGAGGATTAGAGAATCTACCTGAAACATTTAGTGTTCTCCCTTCAAAAAGTTGGAGCTCCATAAAGGAGGCCTCTTTTATACCTCTTTTTATACCCGTTTTTATATTACACTTGGCTTTGTAAGAATTTGCTATCAAAAGACATATGAAGGTTTTTTTTTTGAAGATTTTATTTATTTATTTGACAGATCACAAGTAGACAGAGAGGCAGGCAGAGAGAGAGAGGGGGAAGCAGGCTCCCCACTGAGCAGAGAGCCTGATGTGGGCTCGATCCTAGGACCCTGAGACCGAAGGCAGACGCTTAACCCACTGAGTCACCCAGGTGCCCCTGAAGGGTCTTATAAACATATTTATTCATGTCTTAAGTATTATATATCATACACATATAATTTAAAATACCTTTTGATTTTTTAAACCAATACTATCCAGTAGATAAATATATATGAGCTGCAAATGTGAGCCACATGTGTAAGTTAAAATTTCTAGTAGCTACATTTTAAAAAAGTTAAAATAAGTGAGATTAATTTGAATAATACATTTTATTTAACTCACATAGAATATGTTCTTTCAACACTTAATCAATGTGGAAAGTATGGATGAGATTATATATTCTTTTTATTGGATAACGTCTTTGAAATCCAGTGTGTATTTTACCCTCGCAACATATATTAATTCTGTTCGAATGCTTGGTAGCCATGTGTGACTAGTGGCTACCGTATTGGACAGCGGGTTCTGAATTGGAAGGAAGTGGAGCTTCTGCAGGAGAGCCCAGGTTGGAGGAAACCTATGATAGTATTGTCGTCATCCAAATCCTTTGCCTCAGGAATAGGAAAGAATGTAAAGGCACTGAACAATTTTGTTTGGCCTTTTACTTGAGGCTGTTGAAGTTCAAGTATCACAGTAAAGGCTGTCCCACATCACGATACTTCTTGGGCAAAAGAGGTGTGTACCTTTGTACCTACTACAAAGATCCATAATATATTCCAAACCAAGTGCTAGTGTTTAGAGATTAGTTGTGATTTTACATTATAATATGGCTTCTCTCTGATGATGGGATCATTAAAACTGACTTTATAAATAAATGAAAATTTTAATTTTAAGTAGAAATTAAGGCTCATAATAATCCATTTTGATTCTGAACATGTGTCTACTTTTTATATTTTATGTATTTTTTTAAAGATTTACTGATTTATTTTTAGAGGGGGAGGGGTAGAAGAAGACGGAGGGAGAGACTCTCAAGCAGACTTCCCGCTGAGTGCAGAACCCAGGGTGGGGCTGGATCTCACAATCCTGAGATCATGACCTGAGCCAAAATCGAGCGTCCGTTACTTAACTGACTGAGATACCCGGGTGCCCCATCATATCTTATGTGTGTTTAGTTGGGCTCTTTTGAGTGCCATCGGGTTAGTGCAGGCAGGTGATTGTGGTGAGTTTTGTGGAAGGGGGAGCTATGAGTGCCAAAGACCCGGGAGCTGCTGTAGCTAGGACTCCGAGGTGCTAGACCTTGATCTAAAGCTGCAGGAGATGCTTAACACAGGTAGCAAGGCGTGGTGGTCTTCATTCTAGGGCTCAGCTCTTTTCTAGGTCTTTCTGCTTCTCTTCTTTGTACTATGGATTGTCTTACCTACTTACCTAGAACTTCAGTTCCTGATGTTCATCATGGGCTCTTCAGCCTCTACCATTGATTTCAAATCGAACAACTTCAGTGGACTCTCTTATTAGTTCTTAAATTTACCACTCATTTTTAAAAAATAATCACATGACTTATGAATAGTGTCAGTTTTGTTTCTTTCAATTCTTTTCCTGTGTATGCTTAATTAAAAATATACTTTATTAAATTAAGCATATTAAATTAAATTAAGTATAATTAGTTATATTATATTATTAAAACTTTTAATGGCACGGGCAAGGATCCCAGGACAGTATTGAATATAAGTAATGATAATGGGCATCCTTGCCTTGTTCTTAACTTTAATATGAAGAACGCTCAACAGATTTCATATCTGTTCATATCACCGTTTAGGCATAGTGTTTAGTGTGGGATTTTGGGGAAAGACCTTATCAGATTATGGAAGTTTCTTTCTATTCTTTGCTGGTGAGGTTTTGTTTTGGCAAAATTACATCTTTTGTTAGAATAACTGCAACAAAAATAGCATAACAAGCATTGAAGTTTATAAAATTGAAGTTAAGGAAAGGCTTTGGACACAGGTTTTTATTGTAAGCAATGTAAATTACAGCATATTCTTGACGCTCTGTCATGTATGTTAGCACTGCATTCACTATATTTAGCATGTTAACAGCAGCCTTGGAAAGGTTGTGATCTCAAAATGCAAAAATTTGATACTTTAAACTTTGGTAAGCCTATACTGAAACACTGGGAAGTGGGAGTAGCTATGATTTTTTTTTTAAAGATTTTTATTTATTTATTTATTTGACAGACAGATCACAAGTAGACAGAGAGGCAGGCAGAGAGAGAGGAGGAAGCAGGCTCCCTGCTGAGCAGAGAACCCAATGAGGGACTCGATCCCAGGACCCTGAGATCATGACCTGAGCCGAAGGCAGAGGCTTTAACCCACTGAGCCACCCAGGTGCCCGGGAGTAGCTATGATTTTGAAAATAAAATTACTATTTTATGTTTTTAATTTATCAAATTTTAATGGATTCATGCAATTTTGTTCCGATAAAATTAATCTTCTTTTCCTTCATCCCTCTCTTTCTTCCTCCATCTCCACCTCTTGTGCTCTCTTTTTATATTTATTTATTTATTATTTTTTTAAGATTTTATTTATTCGACAGAGAGAGAGAGAGAGAGAGAGAGAAACAGCGAGAGAGGGAACACAAGTAGGGGAAGTGTGAGAGGGAGAAGCAGGCTTCCCGCTGAGCACGGAGCCCAATGCTGGGCTTGATCCCAGGACCCCGGGATTATGATGTTGAGCTGAAGGCAGACACTTAATGATTGAGCCACCCAGGCACCGCTGTGCTCTCTTTTTAAAGTTGGTTTTTTATTGAAATAATTGTAGTTTTAAGGTGTAGTATGGAGAGATCACTTGTATATATTGCCTAATTTCCCCCATTGGTAGCATTTTGGAAAATTATATGTACCAACACAATACAGATATTGACACTGATACAACGCACTGACCTTATTCCTGTGTGTGTGTGTGTGTGTGTGTGTACGTGTGTGCGCACGCATGTGTGTGTAGCATAGAGTATGCATATTAAATTCTATGCAATTTTATCACCTGTGTAGGTTGGGGTCTTTGAATTTCATCGAATGGCTTTTCTACATCTGCTGAGATAATCAAGATGGGTTTTGTTTTTTTTTAAAGATTTTATTTATTTATTTTACAGAGAGAGAGAGAGATCACAAGTATACAGAGAGAAGATGGTTTTTTCTTTATTCTGTTATAATGTACTAAGTTGCATTACTGGATTTTTCTGTAATTGACATATAACATCATATAAGTTTAATATTTGATACACGCATATATGGCAAAACGTTTATCACAGTAAGTTTAGTTAATGTCCATTACCTTGCATAGTTATAAAAATTTTTTTCTGGTAATGAGAGGTTTTATGATCTATTATCTTTGTAGCTTTTAAATATACAATACAGTATTAATTATAATCATCACACTTTACATTAAATTCCCAGAACTTATTTATCTTATAACTGAAAGCTTGTACATTTTAATCGCTTTCATTACTAGATTTTTTCTAATTTTAACTATGTCTGCACTTCCAGGCATAACTCTGGTCTCCCTACCTTTCAAGACTGTGAGCTTTTCTATTTCCCAGATCGTATTGCAGAGAGTAAGATCAGGTTGAACCTATGCATGTTTGCCTGGGTGCAGCTTCTTTGGCTGCGTCATCCCAAGGGCTTTTGGCAGCCTGTACATCAGCATCTCTGGATCAGATGTCTTCTCCTGTTTCCCTTGTCTTTGGTGGGTAGTTTGGTGGGTGCATGTGTGTGGCATGATAGAAAATCAGACTGCTTAGGGCTGGGCTATCATTGGGACTGTATATGTTGCATGTACTGTAATGGTCTAGTTATTACTACATGTGTATTATGATGATGTTTCCACCATTCCTATGGGTAATATAAGAAATACATTTTTAAAAGATTTATTTATTTATTTTGGAGAGAGAGAGAGAGAGAGAGAGAGAGTGCTTATGGGAGTGGGGGGAGGGGCAGAAGGAGAGGGAAAGAATCCTAAAGCAGACTGAGTACAGAACCTGATGACGTGGGTCTCAATCTCACCACCCTGAGTTCATGACCTGAGCCAAAATCAAGAGTCAGCTGCTTACCCGACTGAGCCACCCTGGTGCCCCTAATAATATTTTTACAAGTGCATTTGTCCTCTTACTAATGAACCTAGTAAAGACCTATTCCATTCTGGTATATCATTTTTTAGTAGGGCCCAGGGGCCACTACTGGAGATAGTGTAGCCTGATGGTTAAAATATGTAGGCTAGGTGTTTCATGGACCTGGCTCTGCCTCTTACTGTTTTTATCGTAGGCACATTTCTGAAACTCTGTGCCTTAGTTTACTGACTATAAAATGGAGATAATAATTTTTAACCGAGAAGACTGTTGAAAGAACTCAAGAATTGTATATAAAGAATATTTAACACAATGTAGGCACTTAGTAAATATTCACTGGATGATAGCTATTATTTCTCTTACTTTTATTTCTTATACTCCAGACCAATGTATATGATGCTTCTGCATGCCTATAGTATCTAGTACTCCTACTTATACTTCAGATCTCAGCTCAGACACCACCTTCTCCGGACGTGTCTTTCCTGACACTCCAGAATGTCTTAGGGCACTCTGATCCTTTCCATCATAGCCTCTAGCTATGTGTGGGATTTTCTAATTAAATCCAGCCTCTCCTACCAGACTGTAAACCCAGAGAGAGGAGGAACTATGTCTGTTTCTGTTCATTCTTGCATCCCCTTGTGGTATGCTTGGTACAAAGGAAGCAGCCAATAAACATACACTTTATTATCATGCTTATTATTTTCATTATTTTTGAATGAGAGAACAACAAATCCAACCTACACTCAGCACAGTGATAGAAAGGGAGAAACTGAGGCCCAGGCAGGCAAGGTGGCCTTTCTAAACGTAATCAGTATGTTGCAGTCAGTATAATAATGTTGGGTGGTGATGGAATCCTGTGCCTAGACCTTGTTAGGTCCACAAAGAGAGGAGGTCAGGGTCACTTACACTGGGGAAGATGGTATTGGGGATAGTAATGGGTTTTCATAGTGGGATTCTGAAGACTGTCTGCGAGTCATCAGAAATCTCAAGTTAGAAGTAAAGCCCCATCTCTGCCTGCCTCTCTGCCTGCTTGTGATCTCTCTCTGTCAAATAAATAAATAAAATCTTAAAAAAAAAAAAAAAAAAGAAGTAAAGCCCCATGGAGAGGTCCTCAGCTAGCAGAGGGGCTCCCAGTGTGGCTCAGACAAGTGTTTGCAGAGTGCTTGTCTGGCCTTCTCTGGTGACTTTTATTGCATTGCCCACATGGGCAGTGGCTCTCACTCAAGGGCATCTTAGTGGGTGTTTGGCCTTTGCCATGTGAGTGGTTCCAATTCCAGAGCCCTGGAATTTGGTTTTAGAATGCACTGTGTGGTGGCCAAGCCAAGATTAGTTGCATCCCCTGACTCCTGCTTCAGTGACTTTGTTTTTCCACTACATCAGTCTGACCCTTTTATTAACAACGTGCCTAATATGGGGGTGAACCCATGACCTGAAGATTAAATATCTTGGGCCCTACAAGTGAGCCTGGCAGGCAACACAGGTTTCCTTCCTTTTTCTGCACCCTGCCTGCCCAAATACACACTTTTAAGATAGCAGTTTCTCTTGACTTTTTTACACGCTTGACAAAATCTGTCTAGGACTCTGTCTCTTCTTCCTCTGCAGCAACCTGTTTTCTTCTGAAGTGCAAATCATTATTTTATAGATCATGAGATGCTGTTTATTGAGTACTTCAGAGAGCCTGGCTGTGAGTTTGGTCTGTGACCATGCAGTGGTCCCATCTGGGTGAGATCCCCATCACCTAAAAATACTGAAGCAGGTATATCCATGGCCATGAGCTGTGGAAGCCCACAAGAGTGACATTTCTATGCCGGCATGGATATAAAACATTATGTACCTCAGTGTAAAGCATTCTCATACACTGACGGTACTCACAGAGACATGGACAATTTATCTTGTAGCAGACCATATGTTGTGCATATGTGAAAATACCCACGGTCCTAGAGGAATGAAATCAACCACAGTGGAGTGGGTTCATTTAGTTCTTTAGTAGGAAGCTCCTTCCAAATTCATCTAAGTTTCCATGACCTCTTTAAGTGGATAATGGTCTCTTGACTTAATGTGTATTAACTCTTTATAATTAGGTACAGACTTTTGTGTGTGAATGAACATGTGTATATTTCTGGAGAGAGGGGCCAGTATCCCTCACCTGATTCTTAATGGGGTCAGTGTCACAAAGAAAGAAGAATCATTGAATTAGACCATAGCTAGTCTGTCTACCATTTTCCCACTTATTGTCTGAAGCCCTATTCATTCTTACTGATAGGGTACAATGTTGTGCATGCACAGCTGCATTGAAAACTCACTCCCCTGGAAGCAAATGAAGAAACACCTAAATGCTGGAGTATTTCATAATCTTAAATTCTAAAACAATTAGCTTTATTGCTGAGATGGAAGAGATACTAGGTCATTCCTTCCTTCCTTCATTTTGGACTAGAGAGTCCGTTTAGTTTTTCCAATTCCTAGTGTTTTCACATTATGTCTTGAAGAGGTAGACTTAAATTTATCCTTGCTACTATTTCTCAATTTAGACTGAGCCAGTGCTGGAGACATCGTTTTCCCTCTGGCAGCCTGTCTGACTTCTCAGTCGTGTAAATCCCACTCTTGGCCTTCCCCCATTCTCCCTATTGTGTTTGGCACTTCTGAGGCCCATTCACTGGCTGGCTTCGTAAACAGTTGGCTCTGCCTTTGGGTGAAGCTCACCTTCTTCCCCTGATGTTGTTGTTGTTGAAACCAAAATAATACATGACTTTTTAGATGAATACAGTAAACAAACAAAAAAAAAGAACCAGACAGAATTAAAAATAAATTTATGGTACTGTAAGAGTTATAGACAAAAAGCAGTGTCCTGTTCTTCTCTACTCCTGACTCCCATTCCTTAGAGGCAATAATCTTTAATGTTTTTATTGGCTTCTTCTGCTGTTTCTCTCTATATTTTTCAAATAGCTTATTTATGCTGCTGTTTTTGACATATAAAATCTGATATCATCTTATTATTTTCTAAAATGGAAAGACATTTAACTCCTTTACACACTTTCTCTACAAGTACTTACTTTTCCTCCCATCCTCCCAATATTTTATAACATAGTTTTTAGTTAAAGGTACAGTCACAAAATAAAATTTGAAGAAAAGCTACCCCCCACATTCAGAGCTACTATTATTATGACCATGTATATAATGAACCACATAACAGAACCACATGGTGTTTTATGATTACATTTCCTCTTTTGTGTAGCCCTTTTTCTCTGATGTTAATAATTTCCTTGTTTTGTTATTTGCTTCCATGTAGTTCTCACTATTCCCTGAATGATGTTAGTGATTTTGTTTTCCGGCTCCAGTTTAGAGTAATGGCTTCCTTTAGTATCAACCTGGAAATGTTTTTCAGTTTTCTCCTGTATTAGTTGCCCTTTTTCTTGAATATCAAATCTCCTTCTTAGTTGAATTTCACTTTAGTTTTGATGATGATATGAGCAGAAAATCTTTTGAGACTTTGAGTATTAGAAAACATTTTGTTTTATCTTTATATATAATTGGTTATTTAGCTGGGTATAAAATTTTAGCTTGAAGATTAATTTTCCTTCAAATTTTGATATCATTTCCCTATTGTCATGTTGCTTTTGGTATTACCATTCTGATTATTTTTTTTTCATGTTACTTTTTTTTCTCTCTCTCTCTCTTTAGAAGCCTTTAGTGTTTTCTCTGTATTGTTGATTGTTTAATCAGGGTCTAGTCAGGAAAAATTAGGTAATTCAATGGAAGGAATTTAATAGGAGAAGCTAACTCTAAGGTGTAGGAAGAGCTGAAATGCCGAATAGAATAGTAAGATAAGCCAGAAATTAGCAATAGCAAAAGCTATTACCACTTCTAGAGCTAGTAGGACCAGGAAAGAAATGGTTTTACCAGGACCAAAGAGTTAGTGTCATAGGAGCTAGATGCATGGAAGAAATGCATCCTCTGCCAGAGATGTTACCTAAGGTGAAGCGAGAGAGAGGAGGAAAATCCTGGCTTTTCCTTTCTTCCTGACCCTTCTACCAGTGCTTCCTGTTGACTGAATCAACCAGAAGTCAGCTAACAGGGAAATGCAGCCTAGAAGAATCATCCTCCTGTGATATAGAGCAGAGCAAAGCAGATGCAGGGAGGGAAATGAATTGGAGGCCAGAGGCAGACACTTGGCTCACTGGTACTCTGTTTTTTCACTATGATGTGTCTTGGTGTGGATCCTTTAATATCTTTGTGCTGGTCATTTTGTTTGCTCTTTCCAGAAATTTTAAAATTGGATGTTGGCCCTTTTTAGTTGCTTCTTTAATTTTTTTCTCCTGTTTTCCAACTCTGCCTTTTTCTTTTCCATTCTGAGAGATTGCCTCAACTATATCTTCCAAAGTGTCCATTGAATTTTAAAATTCTGCTATAATATTTTTAATTTCCAAGAGCTCTCTCTTAGTCTCTTTCTAAAAAATAGTACCTGACAAGGTTTCCTGGATTCAATATCTTATCTTTCTGCATATACCTTTTCATCGGTTCTAGATCACATTTCTTTCACATTTTAAATTATCTGAAGTTAGGATTCATTTTATAATTGGTGGACTGTCACAATTTAGTAAGTAGAGTTTTTTCTAAGGGAACATAAAACAAAGATGCTTTTTACAATTCTGGTACCTTACTTTTGTTGAGAAAAGGTGTTTTTTGGTAAGTTTTCTTTTACTTCTTCATTGCTTATTTCAAGTTCCTTTAAAAAATATTACTTTTTATTTCTTTCTCTTCCATATTATGAAGTTTTTTTAAACTATTGGTAGTCCTTAACTATTTATATTTAAGGGTGATCCATGAAAGAGGCCATCTAGATGTTCTGTGTACATGGGAACTTGTTTAGAGGTAGATTTTATTGTAGGGTAATAAGGTATTGAGTTAGTTTTTTAAAAAGGTTATCCCATATTTGATTAGCTGGAGGTTGTTTCTCTTAGGCTCATCGGATTCATTAAAGAATTCTCCAAATCCCTTCTTCTTTTTTTAAAAAGATTTATTTATTTATTTATTTATTTGACACAGAGAGAGAGAGAGAGAGAGAGAGAGAGAGAGAGAGAGATCAAGATCACAAGTAGGCAGAGAGGCAGGCAGAGAGCGAGGGAAGCAGGCTCCTTGCTGAGCAGAGAGCCCAATGCGGGGCTTAGTCCCAGGACCCCGAGACAATGACCCGAGCCAAAGGCAGAGGCCCAACCAACCGAGCCACCCAGGCACCACTCTCTTCTTGAGAGTTGTAAGTCTTCCTACATTCTGGGAAACCATGGTGGGGAAGCCTCACCTTTAGGATTGTAGACTTTTCACTTAAACCTCATTTTCAGTTTTATGCTTCACCTGAGCTCCACCTGTGCCAGATAACTTCCTGTTCAGTTCTTTTTTGTGCCAACACTTTTGGCCAATAAACCTCTTGTTTTCTGCCTGGATGGGAAGGGGCAATTTCTTCTCTGGGTATGGTTTGGTGGTTCCTTGGGGGAGGGCGGGGGCAGCATTTGAGTTGAAGTGGTGTGTGTACAGACTTTTAACTAATCCCATCATTTTCTTTTCTTTTCTTTTTTTTTTCTTTTAAGATTTTATTTTATTTATTTACTTATTTGACAGAGAGAAAGACAGCAAGAGAGGGAGCACACACAAGGTGAGTGGGAGAGGGAGAACCAGGCTCCCCACTGAGTAGGGAGCCCTATGTGGGGCTCAATCCCAGGACCCTGGGATCATGACCTGAGCTAAAGGTAGATGCTTTACAACTGAGCCACCCAGGCACCCCCAATCCCACCATTTTCAACTGCGTGGCATCCCTGCCTCCAGAGGCAACTAGTATTTCCAATTCTAGAACATCTTTAAGGGGAATTCTTTGTTTTTTGTCTTTTGGTTTTTTTTTTTATTGGAGCTCCCTGCCCTGTTCCTGTGCGCAGTCTAGCTTTAGTTTCTGGGGTCTATTGTGTTGGTTACCCCTCTCCAGTTTCCAGAATTTTGTTGACATTTCTCATCTACTATTTCCTTCTTGTACTCTTTCCACTTATAAGTTTACGCCCTAAAAATTTCTTTTATTGTTGTTTTGGTAGGGATTTTGGAGGGAATGTGTGTTTTACTAGAAGTCTCCCTGGATTGTTGAATCCATGAAAATGTTCAAATACGGCGATGCCATCTTGTTTTGTATGATGTTTGGTTTTTTGGTAGGGACAGGTGTGGGAGGGTAATCTCGTTATAGTCAAAGCAAGGAAGAGAGTTGTGTGTGTTTGAGAGAGGGATTTGTCACGTTTCTTTTGGTCCCAAATGTTGTAGCTCCTTTAGAAATTCCTATTTGGTTCTAGTTTCCCTTCTAGTGGCTACTTTTTCTTGACTTCTTAGCTTAGTGCCCACTTTCTCACCCTCACAGACATGTCTGCCTTCTGTGAGTCTTTAAAAGCAATTATACACAAGCAACGCACATTAACAGTAATACTTACTAAGAAAAGGGTTGTTCTTTTACAGTTTTGTTATACTGGTGTATGAGTCTTTTATTTTTTAATTTTTTTCTTTATGTCTAGGACTAAACTCCTCTAATATACCTTATATACCAGCTTCACTTGAAAAATGATTCTTTTGTACCTATACAGGAACATCATCTAGGGATCCCGTTGCCAGTCAAAGTAGAAGTTTAGGTTTTAAAGTAGATTTTTCAAAAGCCAAGTTGACTCAGTTTAAGGTTAAAAGATGGGATATTTAAATAAAAATAATGGGAGCTGTTTGTGTCCTGGCAGGTTATTTGTAATTTATCACAGTGCAATGGTAGCAATTTAAAACCCTTTCTAGAATCTGTTAGGACTCTTTTATTGTAAAACAAAATGCTTCAGAAAAAAAGTTAAAAAACATTTGAAGATGTTAAGAGGGCCCCAATGTGGGGCTCAGTTACCTTCCAAAGCAGAGACTGTCTCCTCTGAATGGGATCCAACCCCTAGTAATCTCCATTATTGCAGACAGCATTATTCTAGAGCCAAATGCAATCCAGCTGGGAAAGAGCTATAGGAGAGAAGGCAGACTTCCTGACCATGGACTAGGGCAGTGGACTTGGGCTGCGAAAGCCCTTGGCCAGGTCCCTTCACCTCTTGGGGCTTCCTCTATTGTAAAACCAGAGGTTTGGTCCACACCTCAAGGAACTTTCCCATTCCCAGGTTTCTGTTATTACATATTGAAAGTGGTTTTTTTTTGTCTTTAGTCTTAATTTAGAGGCTGCATTTCAATGTCCATATCTGGGTATGGAATGTACATATCCCTTACTGAAAAATCACAGTGTAACAATCATCACAAGGTCCCCCTCCCGCCCCCCCATCTTAGGAGACTCATTACAATGTACTATTCTGCTGCGTGTAACCTTACATCAGAGAAATCTCTTGGAAATTTTCATTACTCCAGTTTGTAAGAACAAAGGACCATCTTTTCTTCAGCTTTGAAATGGTCACATTCTATGGCCTGTGTTTGCCTCTGCAAAACTCACCTTTGCATTCATAAGGAATCGCAGCCTTCTGTGTTCAATTTGCCTTAGCTAAGATAGAGCTGCCAGGGTACGGTTGCAATCACAGAGTTAGAGCCTGGTTTTTAAGAATGGATCAGAACTGATTTTTAGCCTTTCTCCAGTGAACCTCAGAAATGTTTTTTTGTTGTTACAAAAAGGTGTTCTAGTTATAAAGAATGTGTAGAGTCCACTTTTTTTTTTTTTTAATGAAATAATGCTGCATCCTCAGTGCTTTGGCCTTCAAATTCCGTTTCTTGCTTCTTAATGCCACCTCTGTTCTTGACTTGGGGTAGAATTTGGTAAATGCTGTTTTTATTTCTAACCAGGTATTCTGAGCAGGGGGTGATTTTATAACCTTGAATATTTGCTCGTTTGAGGTTAGCGGGCCACCCATAGCTTGTTTTTTCTCCTTATTTAAAAGTTGAAAATTTAACTAATTAAACAAATACTCTAGCCGTGTTTGATGCACAGCAGTATTGTTAGGGAGGGGGATGTGTATTTGGGCATCGTCTCCCTCCCATGTTTCCCACTGACACTCAAAAATGAAATGGGAGCCTGGGGAGTAGCCGATTTATCCAGCCAAGGTATTTGAACAGAGACAGGTTTAATAAATCATTGTTTAGATAGGCCACACATTACATTTCGGAAAGCCCCAAATGTTGGAAAACACCGCTCTCATTTCCTTCAATGAGGGGACGGCCTAGCAGGAAAGCTGTCTCAACTAGCTTGTATTTTGACACTGGTTTTGCACAGGAACAGTGTGGGAGGTGACATCAGTTGAAAAGTTATCAGATCATCAATAAAATCTCTGCCAGGCACTTCACCTTTTCTTGTCTTACATAATATCATTTAATGGACTCTGTAGGCTCTAAGATTTTTATAGAAGTTAGCTGGTCAGTAAAAGTCATGAAAGAAGAAAATGCAGCTGATGGATGCAAACCATATTTTGCCCCACTTCTGGTGAGATGGTGCCCAGGCCAGCCTTTGTGCCTGCCTGAGATGCTATTAGAATAGCGGAGGCTCCTCACGTTCCCCCAACCCCCACCGGCCGCCTCCCCTTTGTGTCCTCGCCCCCTTTCCTTAAAGACAGCCAGGGAATAATTTGTCCAAATGAAAAGGCTCTTTCAGGCACTGGAGAGCTCGGCTAATTGTATTCGAAAGAGTAAAAGGGAACCACAAGTTGGCTTTTAACAACAGAAAAATAATGAGTTCACATGCCAACGTATTAATAAGATTAGTTTTATTAGGAAAATGTAATCAGGCAAACAGTGGCACTGCAAAAGGAATGGCTTATTAAAAGCCATTCTTCTTTGTTAGCTAAAGAAATACCAGTTGGCTTTCAAAACACATTTAAATAAAGACAGTGAAATCTAAAAGATAGTCACTTTCCTTTTCTTGAAATAGGAAAATTGCTTTGAAATTGTTTATTCCTATGACTTCAATAGCTTTAGTTGTGCCAAATTAGAATATTTTAAAAACTTGGGTATCTCCCAACTCATGTGCTTTTTGTTTGATTGTAAATTATTATCCATTTGGTCGTGAGTTTTCACATATTAGCAGGCATGGATTCATTAATTGCAAAAGCGGTGCTGAACAGGTGCAACCCAAAGACGTTTGCGACAGGAAGAACAACCGTACATATCAGAAAGGACTTTTCCAGACAGTAGGTTTCATTTTGACCCTTTGAAAGACAATCACTGTTTTTAAAATTACCATTAGTACAGTGGCATAATTTCAGTTAGAAAGATATTTTGCAATACTGGAGACAATATACTCAAATATGCCTGACTAAAATAGCAATGCAATGGGGAACGATGTTTCACAATCGAAGGGCTCCGCTGTTTAATTTTTTTTTTCACTTGTATTGTCACTGTGTGGAGTAGAGGGCTCTTTAGCACATGTGGCCAAATTCTTCACAATGAAAACTCAATTCAAGTTCTTTTTAGAATAGCCAGATCACTTAAAATATGGACTGTAGCTACATTACCAGTCCAGTTTGCAGCGAGAACACGCATCAGCTTGAACAATCATACCCACGAGTGCCAGTGAAGGAGCCCAGGGCAAAACCGTAGAGGATGAAAGCTCTGATTCGTTTGTTGTTTGTTTTGTTTTGTTTTGCTTTTCTCTGCTGGTGCTCCTGGAGGCTCAGGGCTGCAGCATCCCTCTTTTTCCACATGGTGAGGAACTCATTTACACAAAGGCACTGGGATTCAGCAGTTTAGCATCACTAGGATATCACATTTATAGAAAGGAAGGGGAAGGATATGGCATTTATAGAAAGGAAAAGGAAGACCTACAATAAATGAGCCTAAAGGTGGTATTTTGCTGTCAGGAGGAGGAGTTGAAAGAGCCTCTCCGAGGCCAGGATTCATTCTTTGTCTGAGGGAAACACGGCTATAGTCAGACCCCCCCCCTCCAACAACCACTGGAGCAACACTTCAACTCCCTTACGCAAAGCCTTGCGTTTTACTGACGGAGTAGCAGGAGAGGGACTCTGCATTTCATATACATTCACAGGAACAGGAAGAAACTGCCCATGTGTCCAGCCTTCCAGCCTGGGAGGAGGGCGGTGGACAGGCCCCAGCCAGCTTCATGGGCCACTAACACAGGATTCTGGTGCCTGATGCTGACAGTGGCCACAGGGTTTTAAAGTCCAAGGGCAGAGTTCTGGTTCATAAGGCCTGGCCACGGATGCTGCTCTCCGTGTGGCTGGCTGTGGTGGAGGAGCCCGAGGTAGTGGTTCAGTAAATATTCATTAATGAGCATTAAAACAATTGATGACCTCGGGACACGCCACCTTTTGTGCCAGAGACTTTAATCTGTGAAATGGAGAAAACCGCACTGAGTTGCTCTTGGAATTTATGAAAAGTGATTGTAAAGGGGTTTTATAAGCTTAAGCGCTTTGAGTGATAGTGTCCAAAGCAAACAGCCCGGCGGCCGAGGGCAGGACATCCCGTAGCCTTGCAGGCAGTGGCAGCTGAGGCCGCATGCTTTCTGGGGGCTGGCTGGTTGTTGAAAGAGAGGAACTAGAATAATCCATTGCTAGGGACACGATCCTCTTCCCAGTTGTGAAATCCGAAAGTAGCTCAAACTGTAGGGAATTATTTTGGATTAGTATTTATCTTCTGATTTTTGCTCCCTCTGGAGTGAGCTTGCTTCATTTTGTAAAGTCCTAAAAATCTTGCTCCCACAGGCTGTGATTGGAGGTAGGGAGGAGGAGAACTGGGGAATTTTTATTTATTTATTTATTTTTGGTATGTTAACTTGACAGTTGGCCTAAATTGGGAGATCCTTATTAATTATTTCCTTTATTCTTTTCCTTTTCCTGCTCTCTCTATGCGAGATAATTACAGACTCACTGAAGTCAGACGGCTATGTTTCTAGCCCATCGTAAAGATCTTGAAGATTCAATCTCTCTATTAGTAAATGGCCCCATGTCAGGTTGGCACCCTAATTTGCCCAGTGTTGCCGTACAAGTTATGTGCATTGCAGTCTTAGGACATTTTTCTCCTTTTCTGTACTTAGCGGTGACATATATTTGATGTCAAACCTATGTCCAAGAATTTCTTGGGGCTCCTGGGTGGCTCAGTTGGTTAAGCTTCTGCCTTCAGCTCAGGTCATGATCCCAGGGTTTTGGGATCGAGCCCCTGCTCAGTAGGGAGGCTGCTTCTCCCTCTGCTTCCTGCTTGTGGTGCCCTCTCACACTATCTCAGTCTCTGTCTCTCTCAAATAAATAAATAAAATCTTAAAAAAAAAAAAAAGAGAAAATGTAAATTAAAAAAAAAATTTTCTTGGGAGAAGAGACTTCAGATACAGTCCCCGAGCTCTTCCGGTGCACATGTATTCTTGCTGATCACTGGACCCTGAGCATCACCATGCATATAGTTAAGCCGGGAGAGGGTTGCTCTTTGAATCCCTACGCATACCGTGAAGCATTTACCAAGTCCTTCGTTTGGTCAAGGCATTGCACCAGGTCCTATGAGGATAATTCAGCATCTGTGTGGGCGGCTCTGGAAGGACAGGTAAGAAGAGTTGCATACAGATGAGCCTCCTAAGTGAGGTTAAGTGAATACAAGCCTAGAAGTAGGAAAGCCATTAGATGCATTTAGGGAATAGCGAGCAAAATAACCTGGCTTGACCGGAGCGATTTCACAGAGGAGTAGTTTGGAAAGGTCTCTTTCTGTGTTGAAATTTGCCCCTCCCTTGGCTGCCAAGACTCCGCTGTCTCCAAGTTCTCTGCCTACACTGCAATCCTTCCTAGTGTCCTTTCATGAATCCTCTTCCCCACTTGCTCCACAAATATTGGTGTTTCCCAGCGTTCTTCCCTTGGCCCTTTTCTCTCTAAACACAATTTCTGGGCAGCACATCCACTTGTCTGGGTGGGATGTTCACCTCTATGTGGATAGCACCTAAATTTATATCTTCAATTGCAACCTCTCTCCTAAGTGGCAGCCCCCCCCACCCCCCTTCCAATTTCCCACCCACTCTGCCTGAATGACATGGCGTCTGCCTGCCTCATCCTTTCACTGGGAACTGCTCCGTTTTGGCACTGGGCTGGACAAAGTATAGAGGGGAGTCAAGGAGGGTGGAAGCTTGAATTCAAAGAACTTGTTCTACACGTAGAAGGAAGTGGGAGATTATGGTCAAAAAGAGATTGTCAAGGATTTTGAAAGTAGAGCAGCTCCAGGGGATGACAAGGGTTAGCGTCTTGCTACTTACCGGGTGGTCTCTGGAGGAGCTATGTAGGATCAACGGGGAGACTGTAGAAATGAGGAATCTTTTTTTTTTTTTTTAAACATTTTGTTTATTTATTTAACAGAGAGATACCCAGTGAGAGAAGGAACATAGCAGGGGGAGTGGGAGAGGGAGAAGCAGGCTTTCTGAAGAGCAGGGAGCCTGATGCGGGGCTCGATCCCAGGACCCTGGGATCATGACCTGAGCCGAAGGCAGATGCTTAATGACTGAGCCACCCAGGCGCCCTGAAATGAGGAATCTTGGTGCCTCATTCTTTAGACCTGCTGAATCAGAATCTGCCTCTGAATGAGGTTCCTAGGTGACCTGTATGCACATTAAAGTCTGAGAGGCATTGGTCTAGGGTGTGTGCATGAGAGTGAGTTGAAATTGAGGGGATATGAAATTTGTTAAATAATGGCAGTCAGGGAACCAAGAGGCTATGGTGTTGAATGAATGAATAATGCACAGGGACCTTAAAATGGCCCAGTATGAATGCAGTAATGTGGGTGGAGAGGAAGAATGCGAACTGACTGCCAGCCTCCTTAATGCATTCATTATGCCCTAGGAGTGAGGGAGGGGCCTTGCCTCAGATGACAGTAATATTTGACAGAGGATTTTTGACATCTCAGTTCTGTGAGAATAGAGCCTCTAATTAGGATTTTTCCCCTTTTAAGTTCCATGTCTTAGCTCTTAAAATAATAGCAGGTTCTTAAATGATAATGAATTGGCTTTATGAGCAGTGGACTTAATAAGACTAAGCCCTTTTTTCTGGCTTTATGTCAATTTATAATTTTCTCCTCCCCCCCCCCTTTTTTTAACATAGCAGCAAGAGCTGACTTTAATGATCTGGTATCAAATACTACCCTTTTTTTACTTCCTTTGATCCCTTTTTCCTGACAATTAAAAACATGTTTGCTAGGATAAAATTTCACATTATTTTTTCTCTTCCTCCTGATATGTAGATAACATCGTGGAAATCTCACATTAGAGAAGTGATACTAGACTTTGAAGGAAGAGGCTGATATCCTTGGGGCTATGTCCTTTGGGGAGGTGCCCTGCTTGATAAGAAAGTTAACACTGATGATGAAGGTGCTGGTTTGGAGTTAGGAGACTTTAGTTTTGGTTGTAGTTCTGTCCTTGTATCTGCATGACTTCGAGTGAATCAGGCAACTTTACGGGCTTCAGTTTCACGTGTGTGCTGGTTGGACTGTATGAACTCTAAATTCCCTTCAATCTGTGGAATTTTGTAATTCTCTGATTCTTTTGGGCTATACCCAGGAGTTTCTTCTATTGTGGCCAATATATTTTTTGAGCTCGGTGTTATTCTGCTTTTCAAATTCTTGGGGCTACTGCCATGATTCAAAATCATGACACATCTGCATCTAGAATACCCTGACTGTTTTGGTAACTTTATTAAGAGTATCAAGTCTCCTCACATTAGCAGAGTATGTTAGCTCTACATGTTTTTAAAAAGTAATAGAGAATGTTTTAATTGCCCAAGGGAATGAATCAATTTTCTTAATGAGATAGACTTAGAAAGACCAATCTCTTCAAAATGCATAATAAGATGTAGCATGAGTCAACCTGGTGAAGACTATGGGGCATTTCTTGAAATTTGAAGACTTAAACTGAATTCTCAAACTGTAGACCTGAAGGCATACTTTCAGGATAATTACAAGGATGACTATTTTTCCTGGTAGTTAGTAAGCATATGAAACTCATTATTTGCATAGTTTCCAAAGGCTGTCTTAAAATGTGTCCCAGAATGATTTAGATAAGTTCATTATGATGGATTCCAAATGGGACTGAGAGCATGTTGATCACTTGGTGTGTTGCCCTATTCTTTTAGGTTGGTATTTAAGATCTATAAAAGTCCGGGGCGCCTGGGCGGCTCAGTGGGTTGAAGCCTCTGCCTTCGGCTCAGGTCGTGATCCCAGGGTCCCGGGCTCGAGCCCCACATCGGGCTCTCTGCTGCACGGGGAGCATGCTTCCTTCGCTCTCTGTTTGCCTCTCTGCCTACTACTTGTGATCTCTGTCAAATAAATAAATAAAATCTTAAAAAAATCTATAAATGTCCTTTATAAATGATTGATTTAAAAATTAAAAAAAATTTTGATTGATGATAAGAAACGCAGAACTTGACCAGACAAAGCATGAATGTTGACCGGATTGTTATCTATTTTCATATATTCTGGTAGCACCAACTGTGGAATATTTCCACTATTCTCCTGGCTTGAGTTGTTCATTTAGGGAATTGATTAATAAAGAAAACTTTTTATTGTGGGAAATTTCAAATATACACAAAAAGAGAGTGCGGTATAGTGAAGATCCATGTCCTCATCACTCAGCTTCAACAATTACCAACTCATTTTAATTTTACCTATAAACTTGCCTGCCTTCACCTCTGACAATTTTGAATCAAATCCAAGGCATTCTCATTTCATCTGTAAATATGTTAGTTTGAATCCAAAAGATAAGACTCTATTATTTTTACAAGTATACAATACAGTATTGTTAACTACAGTCACCATGCTACACATTAGATCCCTAGAACTTACTCATAACTGTAAGTTTCTACCTTTTGACTAATATCTCCTCGTTTCTCCCACCCCCAGCCCCTGGCAATCCCCATTCCACTATCAGTTTCTATGAATTTGACTTTCTTAGAGTCCACTTATAGGTGAGATCATAGAGCATTTCTCTTTTTCTGTCTGGTTTATTTTGCTTAATACAGTCACCTCTGCGTTTATCTATATGGTCACAAATGGTAGGATTTCCTTCCTTTTTATGGCTGACTAATATTCCACTGCATATCTACCAGTTACTTTATCTATTAATTTATTGATGGATACTTAGGGTTTTTTTTTTAAATGTCTCGGCTATTGTGAATAATGCTGCAATCTACATGCAGATATCTCTTCAAGATACTGATTTCATTTCCTTCAGACACACACCCAGAAGTAGGATTGCTGGATCATACAGTAGTTCTATTTTTCACTTTTTGAGGCATTTCCATACTGTTTTTCATAATGACTGTACCAATTTACATTACCACATATGGTGCACAAGTGTTCCCTTTCCTCCATATTCTCAGTTGTTATCTCTTGGTTTTTGTTTTGTTTTTAAAAATTTTTAAAAATCTTTTATTTATTTGAGATAGAATGAGAGAGAGCAAGCTGGGGGAGATGCAGAGTGAGAGAGAGAATTATCAAGCATATTCCCTGCTGAGCATAGAACTCAACACGAGGCTTGATCCCAGCACCCTGAGATCACAGCCTGAGCTAAAATCAAGAGTTGAATTCTTAACCAACTGTGCCATCCAGACACCCTGTTTTGTTTCCTGTTTTTAAATAATAACCATCCTAAGAAGTGTGTAGTGATATCTCATTGTGGCTTTGATGCACATTCCCCTGATGGTTAGTGATGTTGAGCATCTTTTCATGTATCTGCTGGCCATCTGTATGAGCCCTTTGGGAAAAATGTCTATTCAGGTCCTTTGCTAATAATCTATAAATGAGATTATTACTATTATTTGCTGTTGAGTTGTATGAGTTCCTTATATATTTTGAATATTAACCTCTAAACAGATAAATGGTTTGCAAATATTTTCTCTTGTTCCATATGTTGCCTTTTCATTTGGTCGATGTTTCCTTTGTTGTGCAGAAGCTTTTCAGTATGGTATGGTTCCACTTGTTCATTTTTGCTTTTGCTGCTTCTGCTTTTGGTGTCATACCCCAAAAATCATTGCCAAGACCAATGTCCAAGGACCTTTTTCCCTATGTTTTCTCCTGGTAGTTTTCTAGTTTCAGCCTCACATTTAAGACTTTAATCCATTTTAACCACAGTGACATACCACCTCACACCAGTCAGAATGGCTGGTCATAAGTCAGGAAACGACAGGTATTGGTGAGGATGAGGAGAAAGGGGAACCCTCCTACACTGTTGTTGGGAGTGCAAGCTGGTGTAGCCACTCTGGAAAACAGTATGGAGGTTCCTCAAAAAGTTGAAAATAGGGGCACCTGGGTGTCTCAATGGGTTAAAACCTCTGTTCGGCTCAGGTCATGATCCCAGGGTCCCCGAGTCGGGCTCTCTGTTCAGCGGTGATCCTGCTTCCCTTCTTCTCTCTCTGCCTGCCTCTCTGCCTACCTGTGATCTCTGTCTGTCAAATAAATAAATAAAATCTTAAAAAAAAAAGAAAATAGAGCTACCCTAAGATCCAGCAATCACGCTACTGGGTAGTTATCCTAAAGATACAAATGTAGTGATACTAAGGGGCACGTGCAATGTAAATGTTTATAGCAGCAATGTCCACAATAGCCAAACTATGGAAAGAACTTAGATGTCCATCAACAGACGAATGGATAAAGAAGATGTGACACACACACACACACACACACACACACACACACACACACACACTGGAATACTATGCAGCCATCAAAAACCTAAAATCTTGCCATTTGCAATGACCTGCATGGAACTAGAGGGTATTATGATAAGTGAAATAAGTGAACCAGAGAAAGACAATTATCATATGATCTCTCTGATATGAAGAATTTGAGAGGCAGGGCAGGGGTCATGGGGGCTAAGGAGGGAAAAAAATGAAACAAGATGGGATCGGGAGGGAGACAAACCATAAAAGACTCTTAATCTCACAAACAAACTGAGGGTTGCTGGGGGGTGGGGAGGTAGGGATAGGGTGGCTGGGTTATGGACATTGGGGAGGGTAGTACTGTGGTGAGTGCTGTGAAATGTGTAAGCCTGATGATTCACAGACCTGTACCCTGGAGCAAATAATACATTATATGTTAATAAAAAAAAAGACTTGAATCCATTTTGAGGTGATTTTTGTGAGTGTTGTTAGATAGAGGTCCAATTTCATTCCTTTACATGTGGATATCCAGTTTTCCCAACACCATTTATTAAAGAGACTACCCTTCACTATTGTGTATTCTTGGTTCCCTTGTCAAAGAGTAGTTGAACATATATGTGTGGGTTTATTTTTGGGCTCTTGATTCTGTTCTATTGGTTTATGTGTCTATTTATACACTAGTACCATACTGTTTTGATTACTATAGCTTTGTAACATGTTTTGAAATCAGAAAGTGCAATGCCTCTTGCTTTGTTCCCTTTCCCAAGATTGCTTTGGCTGTTTGTGGTCTTTTTTGGTTCCCTAAAAATTTTAGGACAGTTTTTCTTTTTCTATGAACATTGCCATTGGAATTTTAATAGACATTGCATTGAATCTGTGGGTTGGTTTGGGTGCTATGGGCATTTTAACAATATTATTTCTTCTTGTTCATGAATAGACAGGATACTTTCCATTTATTTGTGTCTTCGTCAGTTTCTTTTATCAATCTCTTATAGTTTTCAGTGTACAGATCTTTCAGTTCCTTGATTAAATCTATTCCTAAGTAGTTTGTTGTTTTTGATGCAAGCACTCTTCTTATTTTTATTTTCATGAATTTGTTCTGCCCACTCTTAAATTCACCCAGCACATACTGTATGAATGGAATCATACAGTATATAGTCTGTGTCTGGCTTCTTTCACTCACATGCTGTTTTTGAGATTTTACATGATGTCTTGTGCTTGGTGGCCTACTTCATTAAAGTTCGTTTTAAATATTCTGAATATAAGTCAAATATATGTATAATGAATATTTTCTCTCAATTTTCACTTTTTAATATCTTTAATGACAATTTTGACAGCAGAATTTTTTGTATTGAAGAAGTCTTTTTTTTTAATGGTTAGTGCTTTTTTGTATACTCTTTAAGAAAAACTTGCTAATCCCAAAGACACAAAGATATTCTGTTTTCTTTCAGAGCTTTATAGTTTTAGCTTTTATGTTGAGATCAGTGATCCATCTCAAATGAATTTTTGTATATGCTGAGAGAAATCAAGTTTTAGTTTTTTCCCATTTTTAAAAATCACTTTGTCCCATCACCATGTGTTGAAAAGATTCTGTTTTTCCCATTGCAAATTGCTTAAGTGACTTGGTCAAAATTCAGATAATGATATAAGTTGTGGATTTTGGACTCTTTATTCTGTTCCATTACTCAATTTGTCTGTATTTATACCAGTTCTGTACTGTATTGAATACTGTGGCTTTACAGCAAATCTTGAAATCTGATAATGCAAGTCCTCTAATTTGCCTTTCTCTTTCAAGGAGGTTTTGCATGTTCTAACTTCTTTCCTTTTTCTATATAAATTTTATTTTATTTTTTTATTTTTTAGATTTTTTATTTTTATTTATTTGTCAGAGAGAGAGAGGGAGAGCGAGCGAGCACAGACAGAATGGCAGGCAGAGGCAGAGGGAGAAGCAGGCTCCCTGCCGAGCAAGGAGCCCGATGTGGGACTCGATCCCAGGACGCTGGGATCATGACCTGAGCCGAAGGCAGCTGCTTAACCAACTGAGCCACCCAGGCGTCCCTCTATATAAATTTTAGAAACAACTTTTCAATTTCTAAAAAAAAAACTCAAAACTTCCTAGGATTTCTTGTTTGGATTGTATTGATCTATAGATTAATTTGAGGAAGAACTGACATGTTCTCAGTAATGTTTGTAGTTTTCTGTGTAGAGGTTCTGCATATCTTTGATTAAATTTATTGCTAATAATTTTATGTCTTCTGAGTAGAATAAAAAGTCATTTTCAATTTTTTATTGGTAGAATATAAAAATGCAGCTGTTTTTTGTATGTTGACTTTGTATTGTTTCTGTTCTTTAAATTGAAATATTTACTGTTCATCTATCTTTTTGATCATGGACTCAATCTGCTTTTAAACTTAAGTAGTGAATATTTCTTTTTTTGATACTCCAATTTTCAGTTCTAGAATATCCACTTCTTTCTAAAGCTTTCATTTCTCTGCTGAGTCTATGTTTGGTCAGTCATTCTTTGTGGTCATCTTTTTCTTTAAGTCTTTGAATGTATTTATAATAGCTGCTTTAAGGTTCTTATCTGTTAATTTCAATATCTGCATCATTTCAGGGTTACTTTTTTATTCACTGTATTCTTGACTATAGATCATCTTTCCTGCTCCTGAATGTCTAGTATTTTTTGAGTTTGTGCTGGATGTTGTGGATGATATGTTATAGACTGTATTCAGTTATGTTCCTCTGAAGAGCAATTTTTGTTCCAGCAGGCAGTTAAATTACTAATTACTTTGAACTTTTGGAATCTTGGTTTTATTTGTTCTTGAGGTGACTCTGCTTTGGTTTTGTTTTAGTTTTAGGATGAATCCTTAGTCTCTTGGTATAGACTTTACTTCTAAGGTGTGGCCCTTATAGGGTTTTACTATAAAGGCTGAGATATTTCCCAGGTTACGAACTCCTAACACTCTTCTGTGCAGAAGGTGGAATCTATATGTTCCTTAGCTTCTTCAGCTTTCCAGCTCTTGCTTTCTACTGGATTCCTTGGTGTCTTTTCTCTGTGTGTGCATTTGAAGAATCAACTAAGGACAGCAGAGTTTATGAATAGATTTGAGTGCTCCTTTCTCTGTGGCTCTCTTCTTCCCTGTATTTCCTCTTATTCCCTGTACAATGAGACATACCTCATTGTATGTCTTTAGGGTCATCTCTGAACTACATCCTCTGACCTCTAAAGCCAAGAAGTCTCTGACTTTCTACTTGAATCTAGGTTGAAAAAAATCCTACTTGAAACCCCTTTTCTCTTGGACAAGGAGTACCCTTAGAGGATACTCATATGCATTTAGTTCTCATGAAATATGGTTCCTTTTTTTCAAGAATCAACTCTCCCATATTTTCTCCCTCTTTTTGGTCATTTCCCAGTGTCTTCAATTAGTTTTTTTTTTTTTTAATTTTTATTCAGAGAGTCTAATTGTTTTTTGAAATCTTAATCTGATATAAACTACCCTACCACTACTGGAGCTCTCTCTTTAAAAACAGAATTATAATGCTATTATCACACCTGAAAATTTATAATAATTCCTTAATTTCACCAATAAACAATGTTCAAAACTTGTAGGGATTAACTTTCTTGTGAGGAAGATAATATTTAGTTTTGTGTGTATGTGTATGTGTTTGTAGCAAACTTTATGGAAAAAAATTTCCTAAAAGAAAAAAGTTCACTCACTGGCTAAGAATATATTGATAGTTTCAGCATGAGCATCATGCATTGGTGTTAAGATCTGGAAGTCTTTCTCTTAGTAGTAGTTGCTGAATCAATTTTATGGCAATCTCAACTACATCAAACCCAGCTATGGGTCTGTGTGAAACTATGTGAAAAAGGCCTTTGAGCAGCTAAAATTGGCATATTGTCTATTAATTTTATCATAGTAGAATCTTTCAAATCCTCACTCAGAAACTGTTTACCCCATGTTAAGTATAGTTATAAGGAATTTTGTGATTTATTCCCCCAGTTTACAGAACATTAGTAGTATAAAGTCTGAGAGGGAAAGATGGCATCAAGAAGGGCAGAGTGAAAGTAGCAGGTAGTGACAGGTGACAGTGAAGTCAACTCAAGTGAGTACTGTTTCTGTGTTAGATGCAGGGCTAGATCCCAGAGAAACTAAGATACCTACCATATGGTTTGTGCATCCAGCAACTTGTGTAATGTCAGAGTATGGAGGCATGCAAAAGTGTAAAATAGACTAATCAGTGAGATGATACGAGTTTGCACTAGGTGCAGTTGTGGAAGGAAGGAGGACTTGGGTAGTTCAGGAAAGATCCAGCAAGAACAAGTTTGAGTGGCTCACAGAACGTTTATGTGTCCATTAGGATGCTGGGAGGAAATAAAAGACACATTGAAAGGAAATGAAAGAGACCTCAGTGAAGGGACAGTTACAAAGTTATGTGTGGAGTTAAGGAAGATCAACAAAAGATGGCAGAGAACCTCATGGCCTTCACATGTGGGAAGCTGTTACAACCCCTAGACCAGAAAGGGCAAGAGGAGGGAGAGGTTATTAGCACCCATAAGGCTTGTGGCAGTTGGGGAAAACCACCTGTGACATCTGGTGGAGGAGTGCAGCCCCTGACATCCTGACCTTTATCTCCTTCTACTCTCTCATCTGCTGAAGCAACCAGAAGCCAGGGGACAAGGAGACCCAGTTGAGTTGTCCATATATGTCAACCTCCCAGAGCACAGCTAGTTGAAGAAGGGTGGGAGGTGGATCTGGAGGAGGTAACCTGAGAACATCCAGTAAAGTTGAGTAGCAGTTTGCTTTGGATGAGACAAGACTCATGGGGAGGGCATTCCAAGCCCAGGGGCTAATGTGTAAAGGTACCTCATGGCATGCTCAGAGAATCCAAGAGTTTTTGTAAGGAGTAGCACATAGAGTTCATTTGGGAGTGTGGCTAATAATGAAGAGCCAGCAAGGAAGAAGTGAGAATGTCTAGAAACATACAAGTCTTGTGTCAGCATTGTATAGAGAGCCCAATGCACTTTTTAATAGCAATAAAGGCTGCTGGACTGCCTCTTGTCATAGCCTTACATATGGAGAATAATAATAAGTATATCACATGCAGCGTACTTATGCTATCAAGGCAGGAATGCATGTGGCTAATTTAGAATGTATGTGGCTCCCCCCAAGAATACTTTCATCAAAAGTATTTATATTATTCAAAAATTTTGATACTTAGAGAAAAAATATTTAAGAACCTGGAAATTTTGCTTATATGAAACATCTTTTCTTTGGGTAGCTGGTAGCTGGGTAGATGAAGCTTTGTTACATTTACTACTATTATTTATCAAAGTCATCATACTTCACATTGAGTACTAGTTAGAAATACATTATATCAGTAGTTCTTTTATTACCTGATTTGGTGCTGATATGCTTGGAACAGATTGGTCTCTGAAGCAGGACCCTCACCTTTACGTCCAGCTTGCTTAGATGCCCTTTTGGCATTACAGGCCTTTTTATTCATTGCTGGGGCAAGGTCAACTTTATTTGAGTCCGTGACTTATCAGAAATCCTGATCTACTTGATCTGAATCATGTTGTATTAGCTCTGGTTTAAAGATTGAATTAAGAGTTGAGGGACAATTAGCTTGTTGCCTCATGTCCCTTTTCCTCCTTTCTTCTTCCACCCTCTGTCTTCCCATTCCCTCTCCAGGTGTGTGTCTTCTCCAGGTCTTCTCCATCATGAAGAACATTGTCAGTCTTAGTCTTCTCTTTATTACTCTTATGGTTCTTTCCAGTCTACATACTCAACTTGTAGAGCTATCAAGTCAATTAAAGTCAATTAAAAACAGAAACTAGAGCACAAAGCTGTTTTCCAGTATTAGTTGGCTGAACATATGTATCAATAGGATAAATGTTATAACTAGGCAGTCCTGGTTTGGACCCCTACTAAGAACTTGCCCATCCAACATTTTCTGGAATCTCCACCCCATCCATTGACCAAGATATCTCCATTCTGTTAGTGTGTTAGTTAGAGTTTCTTTCGGGGATAATAACAGTGCCTATCTATGAAGGTTTTGTAAAGACTTAATATAATAGAACTTAAGTGTTTACATAGCTCCTAGTAGCATGTAGAAGATTAATAAAAGTTAGCTGTTATAATAATTACCTGGCATTAAAGAGAACTGCTTGACTTTGTCAATCTAGCATTTTGTAAACTTGTTAGCCACAATACTGCTATTTCTAGAGTCATCCTTTAACATTTTAAGGTATGCTGCTACTCTATGGAATACATTTTGGGAAGCTCTGAATTAAGAACTGAACAAAATTAAGCTTTTGACTATTCATAGTGATTGAATAAATCAGTAATGCTTGAACTAGGAGTTGGGGTTCTGGATCTTAGCTCAGTCCTTACCATACCTTGAAATTGCTTAAAGAAAAAGAGAGATGTTTCATTTTAAGATAAAAGACAGAAATGACAAAAGTTCACCCCTTCCCCCACTCCAAGAGAAAAAAAACAAAACAAAACTCCAGAGCCTGGATTTTTGCTCATCTCTTCCTTGCCATCACATCTCCAGATGACTCAAGGGAAGTGGTCTGAAATTCTCAGGCTGTTTAAAAGGATGTCATCAAGTTGGAGAAATTAGAATTTACATATTCCTTCTGATTTTGGCCTTTCAGAAATAATGAAGCCAGAAATTGTCCTCCCATGTTTCCCTGTCTCCATCTCCCTCTGCCCTCTTCTTGTCTTGGGTCTGCCTTACCTCCTGGAAGTGAGGTACTATGAGGCACTGCAGGCCACACAGGGTTCTGCTATCTGACCAAGCCCTTCCCCCATTGGATTTTGGTATATGCATTTATCCATTTCAACATTGTGCCTGTTAGGACCACATAAACCTGGGAAGAGAGGCCAATGAGTACCCAGAGCAGTCTGTGGGGGTTGGGTCATCAAGCTTTCTAGAGGCACATCTAACTGGTAGGGCACCGGTGGGATATCAAGGCCAAGGCCAGACATCTCTCACTTGATCATCTGTAAGACAGGGGCAATTATGTCATTATGTATGTGCATTTCTCAACAAAACCTTCAAGGATAATGAGTGATGAGAAGCATCCGGATATGACGTGTGCTTGACACATTCAGAGGGCAAATATATCAGATGACTGAATTCTCTGCATGAGCAGGGGGAAAAGTTTCTGAGTCACTTGTCATTTGCTTGTGCTCCATAGCCAGCAGTTCAAAGAATCCAATTCCATAGAGTCCTCCTCTGCCTTGTTGCTTCCTACCAGGCGGCCCCATGTGGCTTTCCTTGCTGAGGTGTGTTTGTGTAAATGGATGCCAGAGGCCAGCACTGTGGTGCCTGCGCTTAGCCTCCACGGCTGCAGCAATCATTGAAAGGTCAGCCAGTTGCTGTAGCATGGGAGGGATCGTAACTTGGCTTAATGATCTTCCCAGGACTGCTTTTGTTTAACGATCCATTCTGTGTTGAGAGAGGGGGAGGGAGAGAGAGAGAGAGAGAGAGATGTTGAGAATCTGCTTCTATCTGTAGGCAGCCATGGTCTAGGCTGTAAGACCTGAGTTAATCCAGGGTAGGCATTGTTACAGGGGTGGATCTGAGCCCAGGATAGGACAGTCATTTGGGAAACTTAGGGCAAACCCCTATCCCATGTAAGTCATAACTTGAATATAGGGAGGAAGGAATCTGACAGACATGATGGCAATGCTTCAGCCAAGCATACAGCCGGGCCCTGGCTCTCTCCCTGATGTGCTGCCTCACTGTTGTTAGTAAGACTCTTGACCTTTGTATTTCCTCAGAGTTCAACTCGGATAAGGATTTAGATTTTCAACTTAACTTTCCTCAAGGCTAAAATAAGCAAGTGACCAAGTGTGAATTCCATGAAGGCAGGCCCAGTAGAGAAGAACAGGCATTGGAGTGTCTGCCAGGAAGAATAAGAACTCCTTCTTTTGGTGTTGAAGAAGTGTGGTGTCACTTGGTTTATGGAAATCCTTGCTGTTATCCTAAATTATAGATTTTTAATTTTATGATTCAACAGAAAGTTGAATTAAAATGAAATCTCAGTTTTTATTACAAGGAGATCACTTGTAAAGTGTTCATCAGATGCATAATATACTTTAACCTTTGACCTATCTGTGCAGTATGCCAAGGCCATTTCTTTCCCCTGTGCATGATTAACAGGGGCCCAGTGGGTCAAGATAAGTTTCATTTAAAGATCTTATTATTAATCAGACAAGCTGTCATTGTTCCTGCTATGATGGAGAAAGGGCACATCTTAGACCCATCTCTTTTCTTACCTTGTCACCATAAAAATTTCCATTTCCTCAGGCACATAGGTGGCACAGTTGGTTGAGTGTCCCAATTCTTGATTTCAGCTCAGGTCATGATCTCAGAGTTGTGAGACTGAGCCCCGCATTGGCTCTGAGCTCAGTGTGGAGTCTGCTTGAGATTCTCTGTCCCTCTTCCTCTGCCCCTCCTGCTTGTGCTCTTTCTTTCTCTCTAAAATACATAAATAAACCTTTAAAAAAATTTCCATTTACCTCATCTCCCCTTCAACTGAATGAAAGGTTAAGGGTCATGTCTTTTTCAAAAGCCTCTTGAGAAATGTTGCCCAACACCCTCAGTTTTCCTCATTTGCACTGGGAATCATTGGTTTGTGGTAAGGAAGATAGAACCACTGTGTGATATGCTTGAGTTATGTGAATGCCACAAACAAAATCCCAGGACAGCGTAGCCTTGCATTTAACTTTGGTAGCTTTCTCCCAGGAGCCTCTATCTGAGAGCTTTACAGGTTTTCTCAGATATCCAGATGAACCAGGGAGCTAGATGACTGCTGTGTTATTCACTCTCACTTTACAGAACAGCTGAGGCTGAGGCATGTGGCATACTTTGCTTGCTTGCTTGTTTGGAACTCAGGCATTAAGGAATTCATCTATGAATTTGCTCCTCCAAAGAGAAATGAGAAAGACTCCACTCACCATCACAGATAGGAGCCATGTCATGTATGACAATTCTTCATGATCATTTAAAATATAACAAGCTTTCCCCATGATAGAGGGTTTAAGAAAACCAACCAACCCATGCTAGTAGACATGGCTGATACATATTCTCAGAGAGGAAGGCCAGTGGCAAAATGGCGTTCCTTCATTTGGAATACCCGCTGCTGGCCAACCAGAGAGGGCAAAATCAAGAGAATGGAGATGAAAGGATGAGAGTGTTAGTGCCAGCATACTACCTTGTTTTGGGAAACCTCCCAGAATGAGTGGAAGATGATGAGTGACTTCCATTTTTTTAAATGATAGATGCTTTATTTGATACATAGCACAAGCAATTTTTACTCTGAAGCTCGCCCCTCATTGTGGTCTACTTCATAACTTTCTTGTGTAGAGGCCATCTGTGTGTTTTTGTGTTGCTGTGGTACTATTTGGTTGAGACTGTAAACTCTTAGGGCTCATGAACTATATTGTTCAGCATCTAGCAGGAGAATGGCTGTGTTTAGGAATTTGATTAAGACTTATGGGATGCCTGGTGGCTCAGTCGATTAAATGTCTGCCTTTGGCTCAGGTCACGATCCCAGGATCCTAGGAGAGAGTCCCTCGTTGGGCTCCCTGTCAGTGGGGAGCCTGCTTCTCTCTCTGCCCCCCTCTCCCTCCTCCTCTGTTCTCTCTCGCTATCTCTCTCTCTTTCAAATAAATAAACAAAAATCTTTAAAAAAAAGAAAAGACTTATGCCTAATGACAGTGAGGAAGAGCTTTTTGGCTAGAAATGGTGCTAAATACGGAATACTCAGGTGAGGGAATCCTATTTTCTTTGATTAGTAACAATAGCATGATCTGTAAGTCAGGACTTTGAGATTCAAATTTTGTCATGACCAGAAGCAGGGGGACATATCAGATGACTTTGTTCCCATTAGCCTGGGGGTCAAGTGAAAATGTTTCAAAGGCAGCTTAGTACTCTGGATTTTTTTCTCCCTCAGTAAATTTTTTTTTTTTTTTTTTGCATTTGCAATTTTCAGTGTCTATAATGTGCTAATGGGCTTTCCTCCCATTTAAAAAACACGTGTGGATGTGAGAATGTTCTCCTCGAGAAAAGATGGTCTCTAGGGTTTTGCTTCTGGCTTGAGGTTCTATGAGGTAGGTGTTGTGAAACCTCCCCCGCAGCAGGCTGGGGGTAGGGGTCAGCAGCTCTCCTGCTAATTTTGTCAGGAGAGGGAAACACTCAGCCACTTTGAGAGGAAAGAAGGTAAATTTTGTGATCCATTTGCAAATCAAGATAGAATGAGTTTTCAGATCTGGACACGTGTTCAAAACCTATCTGTTCTCTTCTACCATCAAACCTGGTAGGAAAAGAGTAATTCAAGATTACGTTTCTCAGCCGGATAATTTGAGAGTGTAAAGGGGGCGATTGAGTTAGAAAGAGGAGTAAGGAAGGAGTAAGGAAGAGGAGGGGCCAAAAGGCAGTTGGAGCTGGAGCGTGTGTCCTGTGCTTTGGGTCGCCAATGGCAGCATGATGGCCCTAGGTTAGGATGTTGTGAAGGAATCAGGAGGAGGAGGGAGAGAAGTGGGCAGCTGATACCCAGTAGCTGGTACTTTACAGTTTAAACAGGGACATACTAGGCTCCCCAGGAACCAGGAGTAGAGAGGGAACAACCCTCCGTTAGAGAGTACAGGAAGACTGATGGTTCTAAAAGTAAGGAGAGGATTAGACCAGAGCTTTTTTAAGGTGTCTTACATCTCCCATATTCCAAGGTTCTGTTATTTCCTTTTGTATCAAAGGGAATATAGATTTATCTTTTGAAAAATTTTTTTAGCATGGCCTGAGAAATTACACAGCTTAAGTCCACTTATTAAAACTCTTTAACTCATCAGCATGCACACTTTCTCTAGCCAGAATGACTTCATGGCGTAAGTGAAAATTTCCTGTTCCTTTGGAAAACTGAATTAGCAAGCCATAGCAGAAAATTATCTTTGACCAGTAGATGTTATTTCTGTATCATTCTTTGCCTAAGAAAATAATGACTCTAAGACTTAAGCTTGATGAGTAAGAGTAAAAGCCAATGTCTACCATTTGTTTTAGTGGTCCCAGAAAGAGGTTCAAGATGTTTTATATGCACTAATTCATTTAATCTCCAGAAGAGCTCTGTGGGATGAGTAGGTACTAAACCCTCATTTAGCCAATAAGGAAAATGAAGAGTAGAGAGATTAAGTAATGTGTCATGGCCAGGATTAGACTTTGGGTCCATCAGCTAACTCTGAGCTTTTCTGTGAACGAATATGCTTCCTCCTTCTCTCTCCTAGATGGTTGGTGGAATTGACCAGTGTGGGCTGCATGCTTCATGCTTAGGCAGAATTAAGGGTGTGACACTCTGGAAGTAAGAGAACTGATTGGTATGTTAAAACATGAGCAAGGAGCCTTAGTTTCCATTAAGTGTAAAATGGGTCCATAAGATATGTTATACCATAAGTAGATCACTTATTTTTTGACTAGTGTTATTGGGAATTAAAGGTTAATCAGGATCCCTCGTTTATAATTCTCTATAAGTAGACAATAACAACACCAAAACCTAATAGCGAGTACTGACTCTGTCAGGCACTGTTGGAAGTCTTTCATATATATTAATTCCTTGAACCTACGAGCAACCCCATAAGTACTAATATTTTCCAGAGGGGGAAAACTGAGGCCCAGAGTTGTGGAGAAACACATCTAGGAGGTGGCAGAGCTATGCAGTGAGCCCAGGCCATTATTCTAAACTGCCTCTGGCCCTGGGCTTTGGCAAATCCAAAATATTTGCTTCAGTGACGAGAGTAAGACACTGTGCTTAAGGATGGGATGAGGCCAACTAGTACTGGACATTGGGCTATGTCTTCTGTGAATGTTTGTGTATTTGAACCAGGTGATGCAGGTCAGTTGTGTCTCCCTTCATATGGGATCTTTTCCTAGGGACGAGGCATAGAATGCCTCCTTGCGAAGACTCACAGTGGTCATTCGTGGGGTGCCAAATTCATTTTGCTCCATGGCATTCCACTCTTGACACTTTTTCCTGAAATAAGAAAACTTGTTTTGATTTTTGTTTTTTTGTACTTCTATACAGAATTTGTAAGCTCCTCAACTTCAAGATTGTATTTAATCATTTCGTGTTTAATGAATGTTCAGTGGGTTTAAATATGGTATCAGAGCTTTTAAATGGTGCTTATGGAATGAAGCAAGTCTGAAAGAAATTAAACAGCTTCCCCAAATTCACCTGAAGCTTAAGTTTCTCAAGGGCAAGGACTATCTTACATGATCCAGGACTTAGCTGGGATAAACCAGTGGTGCAAGCCTATCTCAATTCCTGTTGTTAGAGCTTGAGGGGGGGAGTGGTCAAGAGGTAGGGTGGGGAGTGGTCAGAATCACAGGAACCACTATGAACACAAACTGGAAAGAGAACAGACGCCATTGACGATGGAAGAGAGGACACAGATGCCAGGCAGGGAGAAATGGCAGTGCCCCCTTCTCTTTGAATCCTTAACACCAGTGCTAGAGTAGGCTTTCAATAGTATCTGAAAATAAATGAATGGATCTGTGCTCTTCTTTTAGTCAGTGTCACATGCAGAGCATGTAAAGGTCATGGGGACTGTTAAAGTTGGTGAAGACCTCATGGGGGAGGTTGGACTTAGGTTGGTTTGAGGTAGAGAATAGACTTGAAGAAGGAGGGCAGCTCTGCAGAGCGATCTTTGGGAAAGGCGGATATACTTGGAACAATTAACCTCCCTGACTTCTACAATTTCCTCGACTTCCGTAATATCTTGTCTGCCCTCCAGATTCTTGAACTGAGGAAGGGTTTTCCTCACTAATCCAGTGTCAGGAAAACCAAGGCATGATTCTTGTTAGCTACCTTTCTGCCCATCTCTGCCACTGTTTGTGGACCTTGAGTCTAACTTGTTAACTGCTTTGATTTGCTCACATTATTCATGAATGTTGAGACATTGGTGTCTGGGCTCACCCAACCAGAGTTTCTTTTCCAGGTTAACATGTTTGTTGAAGGATTCCACGACGCCATCCTCCTCTATGTTCTGGCTTTACATGAAGTACTCAGAGCTGGTTACAGCAAGAAGGATGGAGGGAAAATTATCCAGCAGACTTGGAACAGAACATTTGAAGGTGAGGATTTGGTCTATAAGACAACAACACTCTGTAGGTGATCCAGTTGCTTCTTCCCTGGTTCTGCTTTTCTCTTACACCTGTGGGACTTTGTCAGTTTCTTGTTTTTTGCAGCTGTCAAGTAAGGATGGTAAGTCAAGATCAACCCACCTCACAGACTTGTTGTGAACACTAAATGAGATAAAGCTTGTGTGAAAGTGCTCTGACAAAGTCCCACTGACACGAAGTGCCTCGTTTCTGTCTGGTTGTTAGATAACAACTCTACGCTTCTTCAAATTAAATTTATCACAAGGCTCATTCACAACAAATAATCAGTTTGTGAAATGTTCTGTGATCAGTTTTAAAAGAAATAATACCAGATGAACATTCATCTGTTCAATCCTGGGTGGTTTGAGATGATAAGCAAGTCCAATCAAGGTCTGTGATTTTATTTTACTTTTATTTTTATTTTTATTATTTTTTAAGATTTTATTTATTTATTTGACAGACAAAGATCACAAGTAGGCAGAGAGGCAGGCAGAGAGAGGGGGGGAAGCGGGCTCCCTGCCGAGCAGGGAGCCCGATGCGGGGCTTGATCCGAGGACCCTGAGATCATGACCTGAGCTGAAGGTAGAGACTTCTGACTGAGCCACCCAGGTGCCCCTTTATTTTATTTTTAAGATGGTGACTATCATCTTTGGCTTTCTTAAGAACAGAGAAGTATAAGAACCATGCCAAAAAAATGGCCCATAATCTCATCACTCAAACAACCTCTGTTGACAATGAAAAATTGTATAAGAATGAGATTACCCTTGGCTGGAAAACTTAAACAGTACAAAAATGTACAAAATGAAAAGTGAAAGTTTTCCTTCCCGCCTAGTCCCCTCTCCCTAATGTAAGCACAATTAACAATTTCCTGTAAGTCGATCTAAAAATATTTTGTGCCTTCTTCCGGCACATATGCATTTGTATATCTTATCAAAAAATATATACAAAAGGAATCGTATAATGAATGCCACTCTTCATCTCAGCTTTTTTTTTTTTTTGAAGATTTTATTTATTTATTTGACAGAGAGAGAGAGAGATCACAAGTAGGCAGAGAGGCAGGCAGAGAGAGCGGGAAGCAGGCTCCCCGCTGAGCAGAGAGCCCGACTCGGGGCTTGATCCCAGGACCCTGAGATCATGACCTGAGCCGAAGGCAGAGGCTTAACCCACTGAACCACCCAGGCACCTCCATCTCAGCTTTTTTTAACTTGTTTGTCAAGTAAGAGAAATTTGCCATATGAGCACTAATAGATTCAGCACATTTTTAAATGGTAGTTCCATATTTTTCGACCATGTGGCTGGATGAGGACTCCTTTAATCTGTTTCCTCTTGACAGAAACATCAATTGTTTACAGTTTCTGCTGTTACGCAAAATGCCATCACAGGCATCTTACAAATCCTGATGAATATTTTTGAGTGCATCCAACAGGGAACATTTCTAGTCATGGGATATCTGGGTCGAAATGTATGTTTGTGCCTTTTAAATTGCATTAAATATCACCGAATATCTTCCATAAAGGTCTACTAGTCTAAATTCTTGCTAACAGCCTATACAGTGCTGGTTTCCTCTCACTTCACTGACACACTCAAGGAAAATTAACATGAGACTCAATGAGAATGACCCAGCTGCCGAAGCCTTGCAGCTGTCAACTTCATAGTCATTCAATCATTCATTCATCCAATAGTCTTGAGCCCCTACTACGTACCAGGCACTGCTCAAAGTGAAGAAGATTCAGCAGTCCTCCCTGCAATTAACTGAGCTTTCAGGGTCGTGGGGGGAACTGGTGATAAACATATAAATACACCATTTCAGGAGCTATAAAATAAAGCAGGGTAGAGAGACAGAAAGTGACAGGAGGGGGTGAGGAGATGGCTAATTTAAAGAACATGGCCAGGAAAGGTCTCTGAAAAAGTTGCAGGTGAGTAGAGATGTGAGAGAAGTGAAAGAAATTATGTAGGTGTTCAGGAGGGAACATTCTAGACAGAACGGCAGACACAGAGACCTCGAGTGTGCCTGCAGAGAGAGTGCTGCGCGCTGAGGGCAAAGAGGCCTGTGTAGTTGAGCATAGCACATGGGGGGCCGTGCATTAGGAGCCACAGTCCGAGGGGTAGCGGGGGCCGGATCACGTCAATGTGGAAGGTTATTGAGGACTTTCACTTCCACCCTGTGTGAGAGAGAAAGCCACCAGAAGGTTTTGAGGGATGTGATCTTTCTGGAGTCTTTAAAAGGGGTCCTTATGCGGACTGTGTGGAAAATAAAGTGTAGTATGCTGATGGGTATCATTTAAAAACCCCTGATACGGAGTACAGATCGCCAGACCAGGGGTCAGGAGGCCTGCGTCCGAGCCACTGACTCAGTATTTTGGCTTCTCTTTCGTTCCCCGTACGAAGGGGTCGGGCTAGCTGATGACCTACGGGGGCCCGTCCAGTCCTGCATCATGCCAGCTCTTCCCTTGAGCCCTTCTACAGTTATTTGAAGTTCAATGAAGGAAATTTTTCGGTGATGGGAACAAGTCCTGCCAAGCCTGGATTTGGGGTCCCTATGTATATTTTTTCATTTGGGAGTTCAATGCCCTCCACGGCCTCATCCTGTCCTTGTTTATTAGAAATGGCAGGACAGTGCTGAGGGGTCGGGTTCCAGCTGTCTGGGCAGCAGCAGGATTTAATTTCTCCTGGGTGGCTTTAGCGAATGCCGCATCTTACTCGAAACTAGAGTGACATCTACTTTAACTTTAGACAGATTGGAGGACATGAACCAATAAGCCTCTAGGATTGTCTTGCTCAACTTCTGACTGCTTCAGTTGAGGAGCTGGAATCAAATAGGATAATCCAGGGGGCATGTTAGGACAGAGTCAAATTTCCCAGAAGTTGTGCCCAATACACTGAGAAACCGGCGTATGTGGACACAACCTCGGTAGGCCACATCCCGTTCTTAGCTGTTGCTCACTTCATGGTGTGGTCATTTGTTCTTGGGCTTCTGAAGGAGGTTGTTAAGGGAAGGGCAGGTGCCCACAAGGGCTGGAATGAAGTTTTGTCTAGAGGGCATTGATGAAATTTTCCCATAGCCCATCCTGATGCTTCCATTCTAGGACTAGGTCACACGGGCAATGTGAAGTGAGTCCTAGAACAATCGATGATACAGTTCTGTCCAAAGTTGGAATCTTACCTGTCTGTATGTGAAGATACTTGAAGCCAATGAAAAGACAACTGAAGCCAACTGAACTTGAATTGTTTGGAAAGCCCATTTTATTTGCTAAACAGTGATCAATCTGAGGGTAGTCCCCAAGAGAACTCTGAGAAATGGTCATTCCGTACATGGCCATTAAATTGTCAAGGGAAAAATACTCTGGATGTTATTTGACAAATTTAGATTTTATTACCGTGAAACCTATGACCATCTCTCAAGGTCTTAATAAATGGCTTAGGAAGAAGCTGAATTTCCTCTCTGTGTGACAGGTCAGAGTGACAAGGTAAATAGGACTGCGGCTCAAGCCTTGAGGTCCACTACAGGCCCATAGAAATGAGGGTGGAAAGTCTCATTCCTTATATACAGGAAAATTCTGCTGTCAGCCCGACAATCTCACCTTAAACACAATACGCTCAGGTGAAGTCTCACTTGCTAATCGGCCACCCAGAGGGTTCTCACCCCATTTCTTGGCAGAATTGTAATAGCTTAAAGTGTAATGAGGTCTTGGATTACGAGGGCCACCTTGTTTTATAAAATACTCTTCAAAAGCCTTAGCAGAACACACCTTTATAAACACCTCTGAACAGAATGACAGATGGTTTTGGCTAGGCAATATGTTTGGGGATAAATATGATTTTTAAAAATGACATTTCATACTTAAAAGTTGTATAGATTGTCAAGGATAAACAAGTTTGAGATTGGTGTATCCTTTGTAATCAGTCTATATTAAAAAGACAAAAAAAAAATCAAGATGAATGGTAGCTCCATTCTGTTTGTGGCAAAGTAGACCAAAGTCTGGAAAAATCAGTGGGCCTTCAAACCACAACCCAAAGGACAGTAAACCCAAATACTTGCCCTCTCCAAACCACACCAGAGGATGGAACTTTCCCTTGAGATCCCTTTTCCCAGACATTCATTTTACTTCCGGAGAGACTCAAATCAATAGAAACACTAACTAAGAATTACATTGAACTCTATTATGGTCTAAATTGAAAGAAAAGAGATAGCTTTAGTTAATTAGGATGTGGCTGACATATGCATTCTCTTACTTAGTTAATGAAAATTATAATGCAGACATATTTAATATCAACTAATGATACATTTTTGCTTTCACTGATTGAAATTGCTGGCCAGGCAAAGTCAAATCCTTTGTGTGGGCTCTCAGGGCTGCCCTATTCCAGTCTGACATCCCACTGCTTCCTTCCTCACACATGGGCCACCTCCCCCAGAACCTCCTGGTCCCTCTGCTTCCTTTCAGCCTCCATGCCTTTAAATACTAACAAGGCTGGCCTTTGGGTGAGCAAACTGCCATTCCCTGATGGCTGCTTGTCTCAGTCATGGACTTACTTAATTCACATTCCTATAAAAGACAGCTCTTTTACTGAGTCTCTAACTAGTTGCCAGCTCCTTCTCTGAGTGGTGTGGGCACATCAGGTGTCCCCTCCAAGATTCTAGGCCCAGTGGCAGTAACAATAGCAGAAGAGAACAGCTGATGTCTTTTACACCTGTAGCGGAAGTACTCGACCTGTCCTGGCTCAGTTAATCATCTCGACAGGCTCTTGGCTGGGAGGTACCAGTGGGCCTCTTCAACAGTCCTGAGACTGAGGCCCAGAGGGCTGAGTCCTTGCCCACAGTCACAGAGCTCATAACCGTGGAAGCTAGAATTCAAATACATGTAGTCAGAAATCCTTAGTCCAGGCTGCCTGTGTCTTGGTGGGTGGGGAACCTGTCCATTTTGTCTTTGCCTCAGTGGCAAGCATTAAATTCAGCACCTAATGCCGGCCCAGAACTCATCTGGATAAACAATGAATGACTTCATGTGTCTCTGGGAGATGGTGGGTGTCATTAAGCTTATCGTGGTCTTCTTTTCACAATATACATAAGTCAGACCTTTGTGCCATACACTGGAAACTCAAACAGCGATGTGTGTCAATTATAGCTCAGTAAAACTGGGGGAAAACTCCCCAAACAAAACCAAAAAACCCAAAACAAAACAGAATGAACACAAGTGAGGTAAAGACCAGCTGTGCTTTAGCTCTTGGCTCCTGTGACCCGTGAAGCAGGCCCTCAGCTTTCCCGGGCATCACTGGAAGCACATTCTTGGAGTCCTGGGCCTAGAACGAGTTTTCTTTTATAATGTTTGGCCAGTGATAACACAAACTCGTGACGAGTCTAGGAGCACGCCATACCTCCAGCCTGTCTCTTCTTGCAGATTTTCTTTTTCTTTCTTTCTTTCTTTTTTTTTTTTAATAAATACAAAACTCTGGGACAAGCATGCTGCTTTCAGGATTAGCCTTAATCCATTTTTTAAAAAACATATTCCCCAAAGAAGGTCATTTATTTCTTTTTCTCTTCATTTTTAAATGGAGAAATGTTAAGAATTTAGGAATGCAGACATAGATGAAATTACAATGTCTTTCCAAATGCCAACAAAAATGCTCAGAGTCTGATGAGATCCCCTGTGGCATGAGTTTGTTTAAAGAATCCTGTCAATTCATTTTCTTGTTTCTGTTGGCTGATGAAAGTCTTTGAAATCACTAACTTGGAGTTCATCCCATCTCGTCCTCTAGGTATTGCTGGCCAGGTGTCCATAGATGCCAACGGAGACCGGTATGGGGATTTCTCTGTGATCGCTATGACAGACCCGGAAGCGGGCACCCAGGAGGTGAGCCAATGACCCCCTACCTCACTGTTCCTCCTGCTTGTTGAGATTCCAAGGAATGCATTTGTCCTGGTGTCCAAACAGCTGTCCCCAACACAGCCTCCAAATAAGAATAAGCTGAAAATCTTGGAGTTTCTGAGTAGGGAGGGCTTACTTCTGCTTGAGGATATCCTGGACGATTTCAAGAAACAGTCCCTTGTTTACCCTAAGTGGGCAAATCATATGTTTCCAGTGGCCAAATGTGTGTCTTTGATGCCTCTTGCTCAGAGCTGATGTTCCCATAGCACTTGATGAGACCTGGCATAAGGGCCTTGGTGCCTTTCTCCTTGTGCACATGTACTGGGCCTTTGTGGCAGAAGCAGAGCCAGCAGAACCTGGCACTTGCTATATTTCCTGAAAGATTTTTTTCACCCTTGGGGTGGTCTGGGTCTCATGGGCATTCTAGTTTCTCCCTCCATGAATGGTGGATAGCTACAGTCCTTTGCAGGGCCGTTGTGAGCATTTGGGAGGGAACGTGTGTCAAGTACTTGGTGAGTGCTCAGCACATGCCAGAGATCGTTAGATTTTGGTGATTATCTAGAATTCTTTTTACTATGACATGAACTAGCCTGTGGAAGCTTGCTGGGCCTCCTTCCAGAGAGATAGGGGAGATGTCACAGGTCACTTAGGAGCAGTGCACTGGTGCCCAGAAAAAAGAGAAACAGATCCCGAGAACCTGGGGGGGAAGGTACTTCCAGATCAGGGCTCAGATAGCTGGTGGAAGTTCTGTTTGAATCAGAAACTGTGGACAAACCTTGAATCGAGTCAACAAAGAATACTGAGCCAGTTGAAAAAGAGTTCAGTCTGGAAAGGTAACTCCCAAAGTCATGAACTAATCTTCTAGCCAGAGAAGGGGGAAACAGGATATTCCTAAAAGATATTTTTGACTCTTTTTTAAAAAAAATATTTACTTACTTATTTGAGAGAGAAAGAACGCACAAGCAGGAGCAGCAGAGAGGGAGAGGGAGAAGCTGGCTTCCCGCTGATCAGGGAGCCTAATGCGGGGCTCCATCCTAGGAGCTTGGGATCATGACCTGAGCCCAACACAGATGCTTAACCTACTGAGCCACCCAGGTGCCTCCCTTTTAACTCTTTCTATGCCCAGCTGATTGAGTGGTATGAGGCTGTACACCTGTGATGGCTTACTCTGGCCATGATGTCTGACTTTCTCCCACATCCCTGAAAGCAGTTTGGGCTTTACAAATGGCTGACCTCGTGGGCTGCTCTGTGGCGGATGGCAGATGCGTGGAGCAGCAGCCCCTCCGACGAACAAGGGAAAAGCCATAAGTTCTGGTTATTGTTTTCTATAGAACCACTTTCCCACCATAGGGAGCCACTGTTCTCCCTAAATTATGCCGACCATTAAAAGCATCACTACTGCCTGCAAATCTTGATTTACGAAGTCCTCAAAAAGACATCATTGTGGTCAGTGTGATAGGGGGCGCCTGTCCTATGCCTCCTTTGGAAACGGAGAACTTTGAGCTTTCAGTTTGCACATTTGTTTTTTGCTTTTACGTAGGTCATTGGTGATTACTTTGGAAAAGAAGGTCGTTTTGAAATGCGGCCGAATGTCAAATATCCTTGGGGACCTTTAAAACTGAGAATAGATGAGACCAGAATTGTGGAGCACACAAACAGCTCTCCTTGCAAATCATGTAAGTTTAGAGACTTAATTGCTCTGCATTTCACTGTCTACCCTGTCACCATAATGCAAATTGAAAAGGCAGATGCTATCCAGGAGCTCATGTTCTCAAAGCTCAGCTTGCTTTTTCTGATGTTGTGAAACCCATGGGAAGAGTTTACAAACTGGCAACCCACTTTCTAGGGCTTTCTTCTTTTTTCAAAATGGTAGAAGCCTTCTCCCTATTATCACACCTCTATTCATAATATAAGCCCTTCACATTTGAGATGCCCACTTAGGGAAAATAAAAAGATCCAATATTAAATGTGTAGCAAGTGTCATTCTGATTCAGAGTTTGTAGGTGTCCTCCTACTCCTCGGAACCAAACAGATAATGTCCCTTAAACACCCCTTAAATTTACAAATTGGCAAATCGGTGTAAAATATGCTATTTACTAGAAGCTTTGTCATAAATACAGAAGCAAGTGGACATTCGTACAAGGAGCTTACAAATAGGAACTTGTTGGAAACTGTTGCTTTAGAGATAAGCTAATGAGGGAGAACCAAGTGAAATCGATCTTTCAGGCCAATTAGTCACTTTAGTCTAACATAGTATGCTCTTTATTTTGCGGCCAGGCTTCAAACTGCTCTATTTATGTTTATGTGATAATTATGGAAAGGAGTAAGGCAGACATATGTTAAGAATAGTCTGGAGTTGCTGGGCATGGATTTGAAATCCTGCCCTGTCACTTACTGGTTTGTGACCCTAGGAATGTTCCTCTACCTCTTTAAACCTCAGTCTCCCCATATGCGAAATAAAAAAAGTATACCCTGCCCTTTGGGCTGAGGATTAAACGGGATAATGCCTTAAAGGCTGACACTACACTGTTTATATAAAGGCTAGCTATTTATCGTGTTTATATAGTAACTGGGACGCTACTGCACTCGATTGTATCAGATTGTTATTCACATTTTCACAAAGCTATATAGGACATTTTGACATGAAACTCCGGCCTTGGTGAGAGAACATCTAAAAACAGAATATCAACCCAAATGCATTTTTCACCAAATCCTCTAGCACTTTGAAGTGTCATCACCCATCTGTGATAGTAAGATGTGCTGAGTCAGTCCCATGGTCTGTCCAGTTGTCTTCTCTGACTAGGAGCTCAAGAGAGGACGGACGTACCTGAAAACCAGTGTTCCTCAGATCTTTCTTGAACTGCTTTATTCCCACTGTTCTCCCATAGTCCTTTCTGAAATGTCTCTTAAGCTTTGCACTTGAAAAAAAAAAGAAAGAAAGAAAGAAAGAAAAGAAAAGAAACAAACCTGCAGGATACCCTAGAAAATCTTTCTTAAAAAAAAAAAAAAAAAGGAAAATTTGCCACAAGTGGAAAATTGAGATGCATCTCCCAATGACTAAAACTTGAAACATCTCTCTTTCTCCAAATGCACTCTGATTATCTATGTTTCTTTTTTAAGCAGGTGGTCTAGAAGAATCGGCAGTGACAGGAATTGTTGTGGGGGCCTTACTAGGAGCTGGCTTGTTAATGGCCTTCTACTTTTTCAGGTTAGGATGCTTTATCAAGTTTTAAAGTTCACTCTCCTCTGTTGCCTTGGTCGCTCACCTTTGCACAGTCGTCCTTGTGACTTGTCCGTATCTTGCTCTTACCCCAAAAGCATGGCGGTTAAAAGAATGAAGCTGTTCTTCTGTGACGGTCTTCACGACCCTCCTGGTTTGGCAGTCAGGGCTTTGTATTGCTTCCCCCTGTGGGCCACAGAGCCAAGATTCTCCTCTGATCACAAATTTTCTGACGCAAATTCCTACCATCCACCAAATGTGTAAGTGGAGAGAGAATCTGGACAAAGGAAAAACAACTTGCCTATTCTTACGCTTCCTCCAGTTCAGAAAGAGGAGTCTGGGTTCGCCTTCTGAAAAGGAGGAGGCAGCTCTGAGCAGTCCACACCCCCAGGCTGCTCTGTGCGCAGTCCTTGGAGAATCCACACATTTAATTGTCACTGTCGTTAAGCCCCGAAGCTTGTAAAATTGTAACATTTATGTGTGTTCAAGGTACTGAGAGTCCCAAATCATGAGGGCGGTCCATTCCTCTGTAATCTTTGGTGATTGAGTTTGTGGCTTTGTCTCAAGTCATTAGACCAATCTGTCTTCATTTCTGTAGGGAACTATAACCCCGGGTGTATGTGACTCTTTGCAGGAACAATTGTATTCCTGTTCCTTTGGTCACAGTATGCTTAATCTGGTCTTTATCTAGGGCATATCCTGGGAGTTAGGGAGAGCTTCTGTGGCAGAATAGACAAGACTTAACCCACAAGGCACCCAGGGAAAAAGGGGAGGGCTTGTTCTATGGCATTTCAGAGAGCATGCCAATTTTCCTCCTTGAATAAGGGCACAACGCCTCGGGGCCACACTGCTTTAATCTCTGACCAGGGTCTCATATTCTGTCATTTCTCATTTATCAGCCCAAACCCAGATGTCCCTTGGGGGCATTCTTTGTAAGAGAAACCATAGTATTTTGTAGCCAAGTGAGGTTTTATTACTGCATTCGCTTTCCCTTTACCCAGGAAGAAATACAGAATAACCATTGAGAGGCGAAGCCAGCAAGAAGAAAGTAACGTTGGAAAACATCGAGAGTTACGGGAAGACTCCATCAGATCCCATTTTTCAGTGGCTTAAAAAAAAGCCTTTTCTTTAGGCCTGAGATTCTTTAAGGAGATAGACGGGATGAAAGACATCAATGGAACAGAAGGGGCGCTCTTGAAGAACTCATTCTTTTAAGCAGTTAGTCATTTCGTTGTAAAATTTCTTTAGAAGCTCAGGAACTATTTTGAGTCACCATATGCCTCCCGGGCTTTCACCTCATGACAAACAAGTATGAGAATACAACATCGCTCTGTTAAATGTTCCTACTGTTTCAAGGGCATATGATTAGATTTATGTTTGGAAATCTGATGTCTCCATATTTTGATGGTTTTGGGGGCATTTCATATAAGGCTACAAAAATGTGGTTTTCTGAAATGAAATGTTTTATAGCTAGAATAAAATCATTTTTATGAGTAGAATATTCTTGGAAAGAATTTAACATCCAAAAAGAGGAAAATGTAATGAAAAATCTCAAGGTTGGAAATACAGTGTTCCTTTTTCTAGTGCAAGTGGACAGATTTGAAGTTAAGGACTGCTCTGTCCAATGTATGTATTCAGGTCCTGACTTCATATCTCCAAAAAGGATTTCTGGCCTGTCTCCTTTAGTGTCTCATAAAAGCTATTCTGGAAAGTTGTAACTATTAATAAGATAAGAGGATTTATATAAGAAAAACAAATCTAAAATGTTTCACTTTTTAATGTAAAAAAAAAGCCCTATTTCACACTAACGTTTTATTTTTAGGTATTTTAATCTTATATTTTGCTATTAGAAAATGTGTCTATTTTTTCATTTTGAAGATTAAATTCCACATATATTTTAAAAGCATGGGTAAAGTGTGCAACAAACCAGCAATGATGAAAGAGGCTTCTCTTTTCCTCCCTGTTTCCCTATCCCCTTGGCCATACCCAAATGCCAGTTGCTGATTTAATTACAGAGATCTAGGCATGTATTCAGATCACAGACTCTATCGGAGGACATTGATTTACCTGCTTTAAGTGCAAAGTTATTTTAGGGATAGACCTCTTCTAGTTCTGGTCAAATGATGACTTTCCAGGTAAAGGGTGGAGTTGATTGGAATTAACTAGGTTTTAAGGCAGCCCTTTTTCCTTAAGAACAACTTCGTAGAGTATTAGCATTGGACAGTAAGCACAGAAAGGATAGCTCTAAAAATGCATACATGACATTTTACTAAGATTCAGTGATATTTTGGTTAAAAGAAGGAATCTAAGTAGCTACTGTATTCCTTTTTAGTGGACTCCACAAAGCTTTAGCGTCATCCACTAATAACCTGTGTAATCGCAGGTGAAGTGTAGATAGAAGAGATTTGAACAAAGTGAAATAAGTATTTACTGAATATTTACCTTGCACCCACTACTCTGCACGTAGGCGTAAACTCAGGTTGCCATTTTTGCTGATAATTTATGGAGAAAATAGTGAGAGAAGAAGAGAGAGTTGGCAGATTAACGTACCATGTTGTAATTATGTCACTAGGGGCTTTCCTCAGTAACAGTTTGAACATCTGAAAAATAGTTTTTTAAATTATCTTAGTGGCTATAAAAGATCACGTATAGGGAGGAAAATAGGGGAGTTCAAGCGAGTCCTTTGTCGTGATGGAGGTCGGAGTTCACACGGGTGGGGGTGGAGGCAGGCAGAGGGAAAGCTGTGTATCTTGGAAGCTGGCCTGAGCTTGCTTCCCTGGAACCGTCTGCCTCTGCCCTTCCTACTTCAACCAGCCAATGGATTATTTCCGTGAATGGGTTATTTCTGTGTGAGACACATTTCCCCTCTACATTTAAAAAATGGGATTCAGGCAGCTGGAGAGCATGACAAGCGAATGAGCTATGATCAGCCAAAATGACTTTGTCGTAGTTCTCCATGGTGGATGCAATGGAAAAAGTGCTGACTTCCAAAAAAGATGGCGAAAGAAGGCAAGAAAGGCAAGCTCCAGAAATTCCAACGTCGGAAGAGTGTTTGGGGAGTAAAATCTAGGAAAGGAAAACATTTAACAACTCAGGACTCTTCAAAGTGAAAACAGAATGGGATGTTTGCATCCATCTTTTTTTGTGTGTGAATTGAGAACTTATTTCTCTCTCATTTTTATTTATCAATGATGTTTTCAATATATTTTTGAGCTATTCACTTTATACTACCTTGTGTTTGTGACAAAAAGTTTAAAATTCAAGCCTATGTGCTTATTACAGGGGAAAGATCATTCTACCTGGTTGTCATCTTTGGACATAAACATTTCTCACCTTTCTGGAATTAATATAGGGGTCCATTAACTGTAACATTTTTAAAGCAAATATTTTTTATTTCTACTTTAGGTGGAGGAATAGTTCTAAATTTAATATTATATCCCCTGATAAAATGGTGGCGTGAGATTTTAGTTTTTTTTAAATGGCGGACTAAGTCATGAGATTTCTCATAGGTACATGCCATCCCATTCCAAAGTTAAAACCGTGCTGAGAGTTCTTGAGATTGATTGCTTATTTATTTACATGTCTGTTTTCACTTCTTTCCTCCTTAAAGTCATCATGTGAATTACCAAAACTCCATTAAGTTTAAGTTGGAAATTTTTGGAAATTAAGTTGGAAAACTTTGCTGCAATGTAGGTGTTCGGTGTAAGTGTACCCTGGGTTAAGACCTCTGGAGATTATAATTTGGGACTTAATTTCCTTACAGCTAAGCAGCATCTTTGACAACTAGTCATTTGTACTCCACCAGAAGCCACATATCATACAGTAAAATAAATAGGGCTTTAGTTCTTAAATCACACTATAAATTTTTACTCTGAATTCTAGGGCATTCAGATTTCAGAAGGAAAAATTCATCACTATTTTCTCATCTGGCCAAACAAGCTGATAGTTATATAGGTCAAAATGAGTATATATGCTTTGTATATACTCATGGTGCTGGAAATAAGTATAGATTTTATGGTCATCATTTCACCTGCTTAGGTTTTTTTGGTTTTTTTTTCCTGCATTAAAAAATAAAAGCTTTCTCCAAATGATCACTTCTATCCAGAAATAATTTTCTGGATAGAGTGCATATCTTCTCCCAGACTGACTACAGTTTCCACGAGGAAGCCCTACAAATTACATTTCACAGAACTGTCAGCTTGTCCTTTCCTGAACCACAGCCATAGTTCCACAGGCTTTGAAATAGTTTTTTTTTTTTCTATTTTAACATTTCAGAAGCTATGTTTAATGGAGAGAAGAGAAATGCATGGAAAGAGAATGTCTCCTTTTCTCCTCTTCCTTAAGATTCAGATTTTTGCTTTAATATGTCTTATCATTCTCCCTGTTCACAGGTTCTAGGGTTCTTAACTTATTCAAGGTACCTGTGCCCCCTTTGTCCCCAGTTTACCACTTTCCTTCTGGTTGCTACTGATTTTGAAAGTGTAAGGTGTGCTGTTGGCAGTGACATCAAAGCTATTGTCTAGATCTCACACAGTGACAATTCAGAAATTAGCTTCCCGTGGCATCACCCCCTTCTTGTGAGTGAGTATACAGGGCTACTTGTGGAAGTCTCTTTAGGAGGCCAGATAAAATATTATACCACCAGTATTAAGGGAGTGTTTATACACTGAAAGAAATGCATACTTATGTTTCTTGGGACACAAAGAACCCAGATTCTGAGTGGATACGGTATAAAACTGAACAGCAACCCAAATTAGGGCTCTCAGTTGATATTTCACGGGTTCTGTTTAATTATGTCCCTGGTGGTTAGTACTTCACGGAGAAGTTGAAAATGGGAGGGATTTCTTCTTCAGTGGAAAAGACTGGAGCTGTCTGAAAACACGAAATGTGCTTTGGGGGCAGCGTGGAAGCATAGAAAATGAGAAGGTGCTGTTCAGAGGGATCTGTTTCTTTTTCAGTTGATGCTTAGAACTACAGAATACCCAATAATTTTGCCCATCTTCAACAGCCAGACTCAGCAAGAAGCTTGGGACACACCCAGCCAGAAGAATCGGGAGTTGATGCTCGGAAAGCAACAGAAGAGAGTGGCATTGCAGCAGCCCCTGTCCTTACCACCCCTTTCTCCCTCACTCCCACTGCCGCCATGGATCTCCCGTACCCCCAGGCCCCTGCCACGCACTGTGGCTCCAAAGATGCCTCGGCATCTGGCCCTTGCAGGCAGAAACTTGTGAGTAGGAACCCTGTACTTCCTCAGAGGGAAAGAACACGAAACAGTGCTGCCTATAGGATCATAGCTGGCTTTGGATCAAAACCCTTATGCTAACTTGACCGCACACGCTCTGGGGCAGGACAAGCCTGTGATGTGCCTATATTCCAACAAGCTTTGTTTTGGTTTTCAGCATGTAGATCTCATGACTGTCTCTTGCAGGCATACCCCACAGCTAGACTCTAGGATTAAAATGACTTTCAAAAGGGGCTAGATTGGAGTTTGTTCAAATTTGTCATTAACCACTAATGTTAATTCATACCAAAGGTAAAGCAATTCTAAACCAGCTGATGCTGTTAATGTTCGTGTTTTAAGCTACTTCAAACATGGTGAAAGGGTTTCAATGGGAGCCGAATATCAGAAGTAAAAATCCGTATGTTATAATAGCTCTTTGATGGCGTGGAATGATTCTTAGAGGAGGGATGTGAATAAGCAAAATTAAGAGTTAGCAAAAATGCTGTTTCTTTGAGTCACACGTTTAAAGACCTAAATTTTATGCACAGGAATAAAGGGCCCTTCCACAAAGGGCGTAAATTGTCACATGGACTACCAAATTGTTTTTTATGTGCTAGGGGAACAAAGCTGTGATAGCACACAATAATTGGGCAGAAAATGTCGAGAAAGAGGAAAATTTGGATTTCAAAACAGGATGGCCTATTTATTATTTAATGCCAACATCTGAAAAAGTTCAAAGTGGTGTGTCTTACAATGGGGGTGCCCATTGTAAGTTCAAAGCATCTTACAAAGTGGTGCGTCTTGCAAGACAGCAATGGGGGTGCCCTCAGCAACCTGAAGATGCTGTGAGTTTGTAGAATTTTTCTGCTGGGTCCTGGGAATCTGAGCTTTGTTCCCCATGCAATGGTGAGTACTGAAACCAAGAGGACACGGGATAAATACCGTGAAGGATTACTTCCGCAGCCCTTATCTTCTGGGCCATATTACTCATGGTTATTTTAAATATAGGACTACCAAACAATACAAAGCTACCATGAGTATGGTAGAAAAGTAAAAATAAAAGCTGCACAAGCTACCATTTATTATTCTAATGTAAGTAGAACTATCTGCATATAATGTGATTTAATTTATTGTTTTGTGTAGAAAATGAAAATTGATGACTGTGGATATAACCCCTGTTTTGTATAATAAATTTTTTTTCTGATGCAAACTGGTCATTTAACATATCTACTCGGTTTGGTGTTTGGATATAAATGTGTATGTGTTCTTGTAAATGTTTCTCTTAAGCAAGAATGCCACATGCTCACAGTATAACAATGTGTTCTCATTAAAAATACATCCCACAGAAAACTTTTCCTGTTTATAATTCAACCAACATACACTGCACATATCCATAGTCTCTGAGGACTTTCTGTTTTGCTAGGATGAGTGGAAGTGAAGGTCAGTTAGTGGTTGGGGTGGATTGTACTGCTTGAATGGTACCCGTGGAAGTACTCAAGAATTTCTGCCCAGCAAAGGGACGTTTATAGATATAAGAAAACTATCTATTATAATGAGTGGTGAACCTTGAACTAGCAGGTAAGGAAAAAACTCTTCAGGGATACTGTTATCTTGCATCTACATAGTTACGCAGTTGGCCTTGGTGACTCATATTGTGATGTCCCTTGCCCGGTTGGAAGAGGTCCTAAGTCAGTTTTGTCACTCTGGGGAGCTCCTCGGGTTCTAGCAGACTAGGCAAACTGACTAGCCTCAAGCATCTCCAGTTGCCTTGAGGTTGTAAAAAGCTGCCTCATTATCTAGAAATTTATTTATGATTCACTTTAAGCTGGAGAAACACAGCCATTCTCATGGTTAGAATGATGTTTCCCTGGTCGTGCTGTGGCTGCCACTGCCGGTCAAGTCCCAGGACAGCACCACAAAGGCCATCCACGCAGGGTGCCCAGGTTGGAGAGGATTCTGGGCAGGATGTGACTCCGGGCTGGAGGTGGGAGTGGGGGCTGGGGGAGGGCTGTGGGAGGGCCTGTCAGGACTGAAGGGTGGGGCCCAGAAAGCTCCCAGAAACATAGGCTGTCTCAGTCCACTGGGGCTGCCAACCAGAATACCAGACTGGGGGTCTTCACCCAGAAACGTATTTCTCACAGTTCTGGAGGCTGGAAGTCTGAGATCAAGATGTATGCTATTTTGGTTCCTGGTGAGAGCTTTCTTCTTGGCTTACGGATGCCTGCCTTCTTGCTGTACTCTCATGTGTCCTTTCCTGGGTGCATATGTGTGCAGAGAGAGAGAGAGAGAGGTATGTGTTGGGAAGCCTGAGCCAGTGTACTGGATGAACAACACGCAGAGTACCATCTGATGAATGAGGAGGCACGAGGCTTCCACACAGGGTTGGCAGGTAACTAACTCCCTTAGCATTGGAGCTCACACTTTGGGGAAGTGAAGATCTTGGGGTTCTTTTGATGGAAAGTCCAGTTTCAATATACTCACAGAGAGGGAGTAAAGTCACAAGATTTATTACTTACAAATCCCAGAAACAGGGTGTGGAGGGCAGGAAATGCAATGAGGGGAGTGGGGAAGGGGGCAGGCCATCCTCTGTCCCGGTCATGAGTCAGCATGAGATAGACAGCAGGAGGGGCGCCTCCGTCACTCAGTAGGTTAAGTATCTGCCTTCAGCTCACATCATGATCCTGGAGTCCTGGAGTCGAGACCCACATTGGGCTCCCACTCAGCAGGGAGTCTGCCTCTCTCTTTCCCTCTGCCTCTCCCCTGCTCGTGATCTCTCTCTCTCTCTCTCTCTCAAATAAACAAAATAAAATCTTTAAAGAAAAAGAGATAGCAGGGTAGCAAGCATCTATTATTTATAAGGTAGGAGGGGCAGAGGTCACTAACTTTTCACAGGCTTAACTCCAAATGGTTATTTGTGAAAAGTAAAGCAGGGGCTAATGGCAGGACTCTCCTAAATTAAAGTCCTTATCTGTGGATGTGAGTAGGGTTATCATACTGTAAAATGCCTGGGCAGCAGCTCAAAACAAAAGTTGTTTTTCTCATCACAAGATAGACAAGTAGAGAGGCAGCGGCTCTTGGCTCTCGGCTCTCGAGTCTCTCCTTAGGAGGACACGAATCCTATTAGATCAGGGCCCCACCCTTGTGACCTCACTTAACTTAATTACTTCCTTAGTGGCCCCATTCCAAACCGAGCCACACTGGAGGGGAGTTGGATTTCAACACAGGAATTTGAGGGGAAACACATTCAGTCCCTAATGTGCAGGGTATTCCTATTACTTCCCCATATCACCTTGAGGACCGTGGCCTCCTTGAGTCTTTCTACCGCATGTCTTACCTCCTCATCCCTCTCTCAACTTCTTCATTCATACCCAATATCCACGACAGGCCAAGAATGCCTCCTCGCTGTGGCAAGTGGGGGCTACGTTCCCTTGAGGAGCCTCAGGGAGCTCCAAACATCATCCATTTAAGACCCTTTCCTAACCCTAAATTATGGACTTCTGGAATAGACATACTATAGCCTGTAGTGGCTACTATTAGAAGAGGTATCAATGACCGCATAAAAAACTGTCATTTAATAAACCATCTCTTAGCACCAAACTAGAACTAAGAGAAAGAATTCCTTTTGCAGGCTTTGTTGCTCCCTGACCATCATTATCTGTTGAAGTCCCGTCATTCCCATTTCAGAGATGAGGACGCTCTTGGAGCCAGGGGAGAACCCTGGCTCCATACTTGAGGCTGTGCACCCCGTGTGGACATGGGGGTGACCACAGTCCCAACCTCACTGGGCTGTTGTGAAGACTTCAGACTTAGAATCCTGCCTGGCAGGTAGTGAAGCACTCACTAGGGTGATTATTAGACTTTCCCACTTCCTTGGCTATGGAGACAAAGCCCCCAGTTGGTCATTTTTGATGACTTTCAAGATAATTTGTCTTGATGACAAGTAGCCCCACCCTCTTGTGGGATGAGAAGAGAGGCAATGAGGAGGAAGAGGTCCCTTTTCTGGACATTGGCCTCCTCCTGAAGGGTCCAGACAAGGGCGGAGAGTGGGACAGTGATGGCCACATTACGTCTGACGCCCTCAGAGGGCCAGAGCGTTTTTTTCCAGATCTGTTTCTCCTCGGGTGGAGGTGGCCCTGCTGGCCTTGCATGTCAGAATGGCCTCACGCCTGCCTTCTTGCCCTGGCTGATCTGGCCCCAAGAACCACTCCCTGGACTTCAGCATCCTGGGGCAACCATGCTCACAGCTGGGCTCTGCCAGAGCAATGTCTGCTCCCCTCCCAACATAAAGGACCCTCATGGGTCCTGAAGAACATCTTTCCCACCAGTGCTTACCCTCAGTCCAGGTCTCTCCTAGGAATGCTGGGATTTTGTCCCAAATGCAACAGCAGCACCTCATAGGGGTGTTAGTGGCTGGTGGAGGGGGGGGGGGATTGACTAGTATAGACAGAAGGGGTTCTTGTTCCATTGCTACTCCAGTGGGCAGAGAGAGACCAGGCATCAGCAGCCTAGTGGGAGATGATGGCATCAAAGTCCTGAAGTTCCAGGCATATAGGGGCAACCCCCAGGTCCCGGGACACCTAAGACTGGGACAGAGACCACACTGCTCTTCCAAGAGGGCCTCTGATGGCTCAGAGTGTGGGTCAGGTAAGGCAGATCTGGGAGGCTGTGCTCCAGAGGCTGTGTTCTGTGTGTCACCCCCTCCTTATCCCTTAGTGCGGTGGCCAGCTCAGGCTTCCCTCCCCGGGTGCTTGAAAAGAACCGGCTGTGCACAAGAGCTCTGTGCTCCTTGGGCAGGAGCGTCTTGGGTGGTGTCAAAGGTATTCTATGCCTTCAGGCAAAAATCCAACAGAAGATTGTATCTGAATGGAACTTGCACCTGTACTGTATACCCCTTCATGACTGTTCTCAGCATTTTATTCAGAAGGAAAATGAAGAATGAACAAGAGTGTGTGCCCTTCTCAATTCAGTATCGGTAGCTGGCTACTGAGATCTCTCTGCATGTAACGACTGGGCTAAGCACCTCAAACGGATTCATTTTCTGAGCCATTTGATGGTTATCCATATGTCACTCTGATGAAGTAGGACTATGGTCACGTTAAAAGTGTGTAAATGGAGGCACAGAGAGGTTAAGTAACTTGCTCAAGGCCTCCCAGCTACCAAGTGGCAGGGCGGGGATTTGACGTCGGGCTGCTGTTCTAGACAATGACTATGCCAAACCACGTAGTCCGTAGAGTGGCCATTGTCAGTCTTTTACAAGCAGAGCTCCCTTCCTGTTCATCACCTTCCACAGCCTGACAGATTCCCGTCCATTTCTCCCATCCAGTTCATCTTCCTTGTCACCGAACAAGGCCTTTATCACCTCAGCCCCAAAGTGGTAGGGAGCAGCCTCCTACCCCTGCTCCCCTCTTTTCCTCATTCTTCTCACCGCCGCCATGTCAGTCTCCCTGAGACACTGCTCTGACGTCACTCTCTCGTTCTCAGTAATCTCCGATGACTCCCATTCCTCCGGGTCAGATTTCGTACTCTGTGCCTGGCGTTCACAGCCCCACGCCCTCAGTCAACAGCCTGATTAGGCACTAGTCCTTTGGTTCAGGTAGGTCGTGCTGAATTTGACCTACTCAAACTGGTTTTCTTGTCACACACTACACACACTACACACTACACATTCCCTGCACTTCCTTGACTGCAACTTTTTATTCCCTCTGTTCCTCCTGCTTGGAAGACCCTTTGCTTACTAGGCAGGCCCATCCTTCACGTGCAGTTCCCACCCCCGTTTCTCCGTGGACATCCCTGTCCACCCCGGCTTCAGATGAACTCTCCCTTACTTTGTGGCACTTATTGTCTCAGTGGTCGTGAATGCCTGGTCAGCAGATGCATTCTCTTCGGCCAGCTAGTGTTTAGAAAAAGAAAAAAGGAATTTTAATGCCTCCGATGGTGCCAACAGAAGCCCTACACTTCTGATGTTTTTTTTTTTTTTTTTAAGATTTTATTTATTTATTTGACAGAGAGAAATCACAAGTAGGCAGAGAGGCAGGCAGAGAGAGAGGAGGAAGCAGGCTCCCTGTTGAGCAGAAAGCCCGATGTGGGGCTTGAACCCAGGACCTGGGATCATGACCTGAGCCGAAGGCAGCGGCTTAACCCACTGAGCCACCCAGGCGCCCCACTTCTGATGTTTTTACGTCCAGCTTCCTTCACTAATTTACATTAGGTTTTGGGACTTGCAGATTGTTTTGAACAATCATGTAGAGCTTTGTGCCATCTCTTTTGCTGCCACTTCTCCTTTTAATGATAACCTCCACACTGCGGGTCTTCAAAGAATATCCTTCAAAAAATAACCTTTCTCTCCTCTCAGTTTCTTTGTCAAGTACTAAGTACTCCAAAATAAAATATTTCCTGCATCAGGCAATTTATTACCCCAAAAGCCTCCATACGGTTTTTGTAATGTGGATCTTCCATAATGTTTCTACCTTGTGGAATTTTCTTAAAATGGGGATATTCGTAAATGGCCTGCTTAAATCTGTTTTATTATTACTTGTGGGGTCTCAGCAAACCACAGGCCTTTGTTAGCCTCAGTTTCCTCCCTCGTACAATTAGGAGGATAACAACTACTTTGAAGGATTCAAGTGTTTCCTGACACGCAGTAGCAGTTCAGCAAATGGGGTTGTTACTATTTGCATGAAGTAGCCTTAGCGCCTCAAGTTCTCGGGCTCCTGTGTGAAGACTGGCTCGTAATTGTGGTTCTTGTATGTGACCTTGTGGTAGATTCTATGTACCCCCTCTCTCATTTCATAGATGAGGACCCGGGTGTGTGCACAAGATGGCGGGTGGCAGGTTCCTGGCACAGAGAAGTAATGCTAGCTCGCATTGGTGGCATCGAACTTCCCAGGACCCTCGAGGGCTAAACTATGTCAAGCGGTCCCTACCAGAGCCCGGTGAGGCAGGCACGGCGGTCATCTCTGAGACACGGTGTGCTTCAACCTTGCCTGGTCCCCCAGCCAGGAAGTGACAAAGCCAGGGCATGAAATACGGTAGCGGCCACTGCAAAGACCCTGGAAGACCGTCTCACCTTTAACCCTCTGTTGCCCACGACCCTGTCAGACATCAGTGGTGAGGATGAGAAAAAGATGGTGCTTTCCCAGCAGAATTTAGGATTTTAGCCTGTAGGTTCCCATGTATTATCGGTAGGCTGGTTGTCAACCCTGGGAACATGACCAGTTTGTGCTTTAATAAGGACAATAAGGACAATAATAGGGAAATGTTCATAAACACTAATTGATTCAATATGGAAAGTTTGGGCTTTTTTTCCTTGAGATTAACTATGATTTTCTGTCTGAGCTGGGAGAAAATCTTTTCTATCATCAAATGTGCTTTTTTTTTTTTTTCTTTTTAGGTCTTTACTTGACAGAATTTAATGTTAGTAAATGATAGTTGAAATTCATGACGTCTATCAGTCTAGAGACATTAGTCTGTCGTCAAGATGGGATTACGTAATGTCTGCTTGTTTATTCACGGTGACAGGGGAATACATCCTGTCTTCTGGATCAGCCTTCCCCCGGTTGTGCCGCGTGGCTTAGGAACACCCATCTGTTTAGTAAATCCTTGCTGGCTGATTCTTTTAAAGGCCACACGAAACCTGTGCCCAGCCCAGGGTCCTAATAGTTAATCCTTGTCTTCCTTGAGAGATCTCTCACATTCTGCTAGTTGAGTGATCGATAGATCATTTCTAAACCAAAACTATTGGCAAAACAAACATCCCAGACCCCTGATCTTTCCTTCAAAGGTTTTCCTTTTTCACTTTTTAAAAAGATTTTATTTATTTATTTTTAGAGAGCGAGAAACCGAGCGCAAGCAGGGGGAGGAGCAGAAGGGCAGGGAGAGGGAGGGCAAAGAGTCTTAAGCAGATTCCATGGCGAGAGCGGAGTCCAACCTGGGGCTTGATCTCACCACCCTGAGGTCACGACCCCAGCCTAAACCGAGAGCGGGATGCTCAATCCACCGAGCCACTCAGGCGCCCCGGAAAGGGTTTCTGAAAACCGGCCTCCAGGATTGACCTTGCGGTTACGTTTACAAGCAGCTCCTGTGGTGAAACAGCACCACTTGCCAGTTCATTGTGACAACGACGCTGGTAACAGTGTGACAATACGCTCGCAAACAATCACACTAAAACATGTTTTTTCTTACTTTATTAAGCCTTTTCTAGCTGCCTAAAATTTTTTTTTTCTCAAAAAATGTGAGTGTAGGTGACTCGCAATGTTACATCAGCGTCAGGCGTAAACGCAGGGACCCCACGCTCTGTGCCTTCTCTGCTCCACGCAGGCGTGGTCGCGCTGTCAGCACACAACGCGGTCCCAGGGTCACTGACTAGAGGCCCTAGGCTGTGCCTTTCCTTCCTTTCTTACTCATCCCTCCCTGGACGCCTGCACCTCCCACTCTCCTTCCCCATTTTCCCGGCTCCGCCCTCCCTCTCCCACCCCGACCCTCAGTTTGTTCTCTGGTACTGATAGCGCTTTTTTGTTTGTTTATTCATTTGTTTTTTGTTTTTGTTTTTGTTTTTGTTTTTTGGATTCCACACGAGGAAATCATATGGTATTCGTCTTCCTTATTTAGTATAAACTTGCAAATAATCACAGTGGAACATTTTTTTTCTTACTTTAAGCTTTTTATAGCTGCTTTGACTTAAGAGAAAAAAAGAAAAGCCCCTGAAGCCAAAACCCTGCCTATCAGTGCGGATGTTTTATACCATTTTATTCTTCATTTCTACCCATCCAAGATCCTATATCTTCTCGTTCAAGTAAGCCTTGGCCCAAAGGCTTTCTTAGATTTTACTGAAGAATTAACGATCATCCTGTGGTTCATCTCTGTCATTAACCGAATCAGCCACTGGCAGCGCGCCGGAGTTGTTTGTAGTGGCTTGTGAGAACAATTTATTAACATTTCAGAAACTCTGTGACCTCATTAACGAAGTCATTCTTAAGAGCTAAGTTATATAAGCTTACAATTAAATAAATTTTGTTTTATTATTAAAAATTTTTTTTTTAGATTTTATTCATTTATTTGAGAGAAAGATGGAGCAAGCATAAGGCGGTGGGGAAGGGGCAGAGGGGGAGGGAGAGGGAGAGAAAGAGGGACTCTCTCAAGACAGTTCCATGCTGAGAGCATGGAGTCCCAGGCAAGTCCCAAGTCGCAAGCCTCCATCTCACAACCCCTGAGATGATGACCTAAGCTGAAACCAAGAGTCAGACACTCAACCGACTGAGCCACCCCGGTGCCCCTAAATAAATTTCATTTTTATAAAAGGTAATAGGGGCACCGGGGTGGCTCAGTGGGTTAAAGCCTCTGCCTTCAGCTCAGGTCATGATCCCGGGGTCCTGGGATTGAGCCCTGCATCAGGCTCTCTGCTTAGCAGGGAGCCTGCTTCCCTTCCTATCTCTCTGCCTGCCTCTCTGCCTACTTGTGATTTCTCTCTCTGTCAAATAAATAAATAAATAAATCTTTAAAAAAAATAAAAAAGGTAATAAATACTCAAAATATTCCTTTCAAATTATTTCATTACATTGTACCATTATCCATGCACTTGGGTTATTCACATCTACTCTGTCTGTAGGCTCTCTGTAGGGAAATACAAAACCACCACGCACTCCTGTACGTCTCTTCTTAGCTCCACATTCAGTGAAGTCATGTTGGTATTGACATTGGTCATGTTAGGAGTATTTACACCACACACATTAACGAACGCTACAGATCATGGCACATTCCCTCCAGAGACCTGGTTGTTAAATGTTTACCAACGTACCAATTGTTTACGATTTTCTTCTTCCTACTTGGTGAACCCAGAACACAACCCGCCTATGAGGCTTCTCTTGCACAGAAAAAGAAATTGATATTCTAAGAAGTTAAATGACCTTTTCAAAGTTTCACAGCTGATAAACAGTAAACTGAGCACTAGAGCCCAGGACTTCAAAAGCCTACCTAGTGTTCTTTTTTATGCTAGAGAATGAAGGGCACCTCTAAATAACCTTGACTCTAAAAGGAACCTTGAATACTGGGATAAACTTCCCAACATACTAATTGCCCCAGAGAAAGTGCTACCCTGAGGGTCTCTCAGGAGATCAAAGATTTGATTCTTGTTTCCTTAAAAGACAAAAATGCTTTTATGGCCACCGCTAATAGTCCAAAATTGTTTGATAAGAAACCCTCAGTATTTTAGTGAAGTTTGTATGTACAGTGGAAGTTGGAGGATGGGAAGGGGAGGGGCAGGAAGGATGAGAACCCTTTGGAATCTGATCATTGGAAACTTTGCTTTTGTGGAAACTTTTAGGACCCTCATCCTCCTCCATTTACAACTCCCAGCCCCACACACCACACACCACTCACCCATACATGGCATACATAGTAAAGATGGAAATGTGATTAAAAATATAAAAAATAGTAGGCCTTCCAAGTAAGACGTCAGTCCATGCATTTGCAAAATGCTATATCTGTGGCCATTTAAATATTACATTTATGATATAGAACCAATCTAAGCATCTTGTAGTACAGCAGAGAAATTTTAGAGGCTGACTCAGGAGTAATGGATATAATTTCCTAAATAGAATGAGGAATCTGGCATCAGCCTCCTATATAAACTCTGAGACCCACTGTTATTTTAAAAAAATCACTCATAGAACAGTGTTTTTAATATACTTAGTTTGATTCCATAAAATTAATAAAATGAATGTGATAATTGATAATAACTTACTGGCTTGCCTCGTTGTTTCATGATGTTATTTGCATGGCCCAGCTATTGCCCTTGAAGGACTAGTGTTTTCTTTTTCTACCCTTACTGGTCAAGGATGTTCAGTTCCTCTGTAGGCATCATAGCTCTGTATCTGTGATGATGTATCTTTTTTTTTTTTTTTAAAGATTTTATTGATTTGTTTAGAGAGAGAGAGAGAGAGAGCAAGCACATGAGTGGGAGGGGCAGAGAAGATGGAGAGAGAGAGAGACTCTCAGGCAGACTCCCCACTCAGTATGGAGTCTGACTCAGGGCTTGATCCCAGGACCCTGAGATCATCACCTGAGCTGAAGGCAGATACTAACTGAGCCACCCAGGTGCCCCTGTGATGGTATTTCTGACTCAATATTTGATTTTCAATTTCATGCCCAACCTCCCACCACTCAAATTTTATCTTATTTTCTATCCTGGGAACTCAGGTACATTGTGAATATTTCCCTTGACAACCACAATATATACTGTTAGCAACAGAGTATTTGTCTAGATGTAATGTTGTGCTAAATACAAATGGTCAGGGAATATTCTCCACATCGACCCATAGACCGAAATATTTAAGTTGTAATGATCCTTTGAAATCTTTAAGTATGAGTGATGCTTTCTGATATATAAATGAAGGGCTGTAAATAAGCAAGAAATTGACACTGAGTACATCTACTGGCCCCCTGGAAGGTTGGGGATCATTTAGATGTTCCCATGATTCTCCTCTTCACTACTGTTACATTCAAACAGTATACTAAGAAGTGTAGGAAGCCTATGCTGTTTAGTTTAACACAGAACTTTCAATGATGAAGAGAGATCTGGGTAACCTTAGTAGATTTTATATTGCTGTGTTCACGAATCATGTAAAAGGTACAGAGTCCAGGCATCCAGGAGTGCCCTACTTCAGTTAAAGCCATCCTCTACTTACTTCATTGCATTTGGTGAAGAAGATTCCTGATATGATCCAGAATTCTCGCCCTTAGCTTGAGAAGCCCATGTAACTCAGCTGTACTAGTAAAGTCCCCAAAAGCTTCATTCCTTAAATCCCTTTCAAACATGTACAGGAGACATTCCTGCAGCCTACTTAGGAAACTATTTCTTGAGGTACGGTCATCACATTTCTGAAAAATTATGGTGGCAGCTGATCCAAAATCTTGGCCTTGAACTCCAGCCAATGTTTTCTTGACTCCAAAGTGTCCTGCCAAAACAAAGTAATTGCACAGCTGACAGAACCTCTCTTGTTACCTCTTAGGAATGACCATAATTTACAGCCAGCAATGCCAGTGGGGGTCTCCCAGTGAACATACGGCTGCTCTGGGTGCATTTCAGTGAGTTATCTCAGGGTTAATGATCTTCTCATTTTTACCTTCTCAGGAAAACACAAAATTCCTTGTCTGAGAAGAAAGAACATCACTGATAAGGAGCTCTGTTTTTATTGTAACCATGTGCTCCTTTTTTCTTTCTAGATATCTACTGGTTTCCTGACAGTTTGGTCCCATTTCCTGAGGGCTCTAAATCCTCACCAAGGTACTGGTTCAGGCTTAAGGTGGCTGTGAACAAAGCTGTCACTATGGAGACTTGTTAAAGGAAAGACATCCTATTTGGCTTTATTTATTTATTTTTTTTTAAGATTTTATTTATTTATTTGACAGAGAGAGATCACAAGTGGACAGAGAGGCAGGCAGAGAGAGAGAGAGAGAGGGAAGCAGGCCCCCTGCTGAGCAGAGAGCCCGATGTGGGACTCGATCCCAGGACCCTGAGATCATGACCCGAGCCGAAGGCAGCGGCTTAACCCACTGAGCCACCCAGGTGCCCGGCTTTATTTTTTGTTTTTGTTTTTTATTTTTTTGTTTTTTTCCTTTTTGCCTTTTTTTCCATTTTATTTTATTTTATTTTATTTTATTTTATTTTATTTTATTTTATTTCTTTTCAGTGTTCCAGAATTTATTTGGCTTTAAAAACAAGTAGGCAGGTGAGGTTGTTGCCAGAAGGGAAATGGTCATTAGAGACCTGGGCAGAACAGATGAAGAAGATCAAGAGGTACAAACTTCCAGTTAGAAAATAAATGTCACAGAGATGAAAACTACAGCATAAGGAATATAGTCAATGATGTTGCAGTAACATTGTATGGTGACCACAGTAATCGAGGTGAGCTTGAGTCATTATGTCTAGAACTGTTGCATCATCTGGAATGCACAGAATTGTTGAAGCAGTATGTTGAGTAATGTATAGAATGTATACATGTATGCATGTATGTCAATTATACTTCAACAATAGATTAAAAAAACTAAGCTCATACAAAATTCAACTTAGCTGCTTGACTTGAAGGTTGCAAAGCAGGAGGAAGCCAGAAAGAGGAGAAAAAAGAAAGTGAGAGGCTATAGGCTATAAAGCAAAGGCTGGGAGACTTGTCTTTAAGACAGGAAAAAGCCATTCCTTGAGCATGGGATTCCCCTTGCAGCACGGAGGAAGATATCACCCAGTGTGTTACTGTTCTAAGTAGCAACTAAGATCATAATACAGAAAAGCCCCCCTTCTATGCTGAAAAACTGATAACATGATGTGGTATAAAGGGCTGCAATCATTCATTAGTCATTCAGTAATTTTTTAAAATAGAGAATGTGTGTGTGCTTGTGAGCATGGGGGTGGTGGTTGGGAAGTTGGGGAAGGGAGTAGGGTGGGGGGAGGGGCATAGGGAGAGGGAGAGAGAATCCTAAGCAGGTTCTGTGTTCAGTGCCCAATGTGGGGCTCGGTCCTGACCCTGAGATCATGACCTGAGCCGAAATCAAGAGTCAGACACTTAACTGACTGAGCCGACCAGGTGCCCCTTTTAGATAAATGTTTTAAATGCTTGTTGCTAGATGTTGGGGACATAATGATTACAAAAAAAGAAGAATAAGAATAAGAAAAAGAATGAGAATAAGAAGGAGAAGGAGAAGAAGAAGAAGAAGGAAACCTAATGAAACAAACAAAAAATTTGCAAGCTTCCTTCTTCTAAAAGGAAGCTTGAATTTTTCTGAAAGAACATTCTAGGTTTAACTGTTCATTTTAAGGTAAGTAGGTTCTGGGCCCAGGATCCTCTGGGCTATAGATTACAGAATCTAGGAGACTTTAATGAGACAGGTGGGAAGATGTATTCCTAAGCTTTGTGAACCTGGGTGAGAAGATGAGAAGCTAAAGGCCCATGGATGACTAAACATTGCTCAAGCCAGAAGACTCCGAGGGCCTCCAGGGTTAGTTATTGTACTTAAGAAGCTTCGATGTCCTCTGCTTTCTGAGATAAACATAAGAAGAAGCACTGAAGAAAGTTCATCGCACTCATCTTCAGGACCAGCCAAAGGGAAGAAAGATTTGGGGACTGATTCTGAGAAGGAGGCCAAAAGTCCACCAAAGTCACCCAAGAGACGCACCTAGTCATGGCAAAATTTCTCTAAAACATTCATTCTCCATTCTGACATAGCTGTTAAAACCCAAGCACTGGTTTCTGTCAAACTCCCTGCCTTCCCTTCGTGCCCAGGGCAGTGGTTCTGGCTCATGATCTTACTGGTCCGGAGCTTATCAGTTCCTTCTGCATTTTGGGGCCTTGGAGATTTCCCTTGATTTTTTTTTTTTTTCTTTTTGTGAGCTCAGCTGTACATTTACTGAAATGTTTGATTCTCTCTCTTTCACTCTTCCCAGTATTTCTAGCTGTTCTGTAGTGGGCAGTTTCCACATAATCATATCCTCCACACAGCCAGAAATAAAGTCTTTGCAATCTGATTAAAGGTAAGGAATGGAAAGAGATCAAGCTAAAAACAGTGGTTGCCTTTTCTTATTTAAAGTTGAAAAGGTCAAGCACTGGTGAGGTCTTCACCTGGGTCTTTGAGGTGAGATGAATTTCTGTATGGAATGTATTTCTTCTGAGAAGAGCTTTCTTACAGGACATCAGGAACGTTTGCTGCAGGATTCCTGGGTGTGCTGCTTGGACCACCTAACAGTGTCCCTAAAGCTTCCTTAGTTGTACTTACTCCCTGGGGAACTGAGGCTCCTACTCAAGCCTGTGGTCTAGACTACTGGTCTCTGCTCCTCGGGCTTTGGCCCACTGGTTAGCCTTGTTTTTAGTTTTTTGTTACCCTCTGGTTTCTCACTGCCTGAATGTTTTGAATCAATGCCTTTCTTCAAACGAAAGAACTATGTATGCAGAGCCCCCTTGGCCACTCACCTGGTCCCCAGGTTTCCCCCAAGCCCAACCCACTCTAGTGCTTTGGCTCCCAGGATATAAGTTTCTTTTAGCCTTCTCCCCAGAATGAATAAGGGCAAATCATATGAAGACTGTGCCTTGACAGTTCAGGTTCTAAGGAGGAGAGAGTGGGTGAGTCTGTGATATCAAAAGATGCAGATCTATCAAGACATTCAGAATTGGAGAGACCAGAAGTGAGCAGGAAGCAGGCTTCGCATACACCTCTTCAATTCCAGAATGCCTGGGGGCTCAGTTGGTTGTGTCTGCCTTTGGCTCAGGTCATGGTCCTGGGGTCCTGGGATCGAGTCTCGGGTCAGGTTCCTTGCTCAGTGGGGAGCCTGCTTCTCTTCTGCTAGCCACTCCCCTTGCCTGTGCGCTCTCTCTGACAGATAAATAAAATATTTAAAAACAAAACCAAACCTCTTCAATACCTTTTGTATTCTGAGGTTATTATCTCAGCTCTGTCTTCATTTACACTCAATACTTCCTAAGTTACTACGAAGGACAGACAAGTCCAGACCCCTTAAAACTCTGTATTCTTTCTGTTGTCTGTGAAGAAATTTCTCACCAGATATCTACTGAAGTTCATTGCCAATGAGAGAATTCATAGTCTTTTATTTTGATAAAAAGTACATAACATAAAATTTACCAACTTAGCCATTTTTAAGTCCAGTAGTGTTAAGTATATTCACAGTATTGTGAAACAGATTCAGAACTTTTTTTTATCTTGCATATCTAAAACTCTATATTCATTAAACAAAAACTCCTCCCTTCCCTGGTAACCACAATTCTACTATTTCTATGAATTTGACTACTAAATACCTCATATAAGTGGAGTTGTACAATATTTGTCTTTTTGGGACTGGCTTTATCCATGTAGGTTTATCCATGTTGTAGCATGTGGCAAGACTTCCTTCTTTTTAAAGGCCAAATAATATTCTACTGTGTGTATACACATTTTGTTTTTACATTAATTTCTCAGTGGACATTTGGGTTGCTTCCACATCTTGGCTATTGTTAACAGTCCTGCTATAAACATGGGTATGCAATTATCTCTTTGAGACCCTGATTTAAATTTAGGTATATACTCAGAAGTGGGCTTGCTGGAGCATGTGGTAGTCCTATTTTTTAAATTTTTTGAGGAACTTCCATACTGTTTTCCATAGCAGTTGCATTTTATATTCCTGCACACAGTCCAATTTCTCTACATTCTTGCTAATATTTATTATTTTCTGTTTCTTTGATAGTAACCATCCTAATGGTTGTAAGGTGGTGATGTCTTTCTTATACTTCTTCATACGATTGCTGGGATTATGGATGTTTTAAAAATATCAGCCAACATCTGGTTGCTCAGTTTGACTTTCAATGGCAGATGGCTACCCAAATGATCTTCAAAATTCAAAGAAATTGTGACAAATTAAGAGTTTTCTGATCAAGAGTGGAAAACATCCAGAACATTCATGTTTGTTTTCCATCCAAAATTATCACTTAATTAATGCTCACCACCAAATTCCACCTGGTTTCTTTACATAAACTTTATAACACTCTCCTTACAAGACTTCTGTGTGTTCTCCTAATGATGGAAAGACCACTTCATCTTGGCTTCTTCTGCTTTTCTTCTGTGAGCTTATGCTAAGGTCATTGTGCAATGTCTTTTATATGTTTGGGTTAGGGTAGAACGTTAATCCCTCCCAATTCTAAATCTTGGTCTCTTTTCAAACTGGGGTGGTTGGTTTCTTTTGGAGGTCACAAAGGTCACCTTGGCTACCTCTAAGTTATGACCACAAGTAACATATTTTCACTGTAAATGACTTTCTTGTTCATTAGATTTTATTTGCAGTTGATATTGGATCAAAACCTGGTATACTCACCGTGGCAGCCTGCATTCCCAAGAGCATTATGCCATTCCCAAGGACAGTATCTCGTGAGGACTTTCTGTCTGGTGTATCTCTCCTCCAATGCATGGCTCTAAAATAATAAATCATACCTTTTGTATTACCTTTTATTTCCTTACTATCTCTTGAGTTACAGCCCTGCATGCATTCAGCACAGCAAAGTACATGGCAAGAAGAGAATTTATGACTCACAATTGATGAATATTTTATCTTATTGGGAGGTAGACTGAGGGCAACTTAGTATGCCAGCCTGTGCTTGACCAAACACCATTAGAGATTTCAATCCAATCCAACTGAATGCTTCTGACCTTGAAACTCTTCAGTTATTGGTGCTTTACAAATAAATTGATATGAGACCATGCTGTTTTTTGGTCATGCGACCAAGGTGATGGTTCTCAAACTGGGGACCTTGTTGAGGCAACAGATCCCATGAACCATACCTACTCACACTTGAAAATGTCTTGCAGAAGTACCCTCATCATAATTAAAGAACACAATAAATGTGTGAGGGATTGGTATGGAAAGGAAATTTTTTTTTATGATCAAGACTATGATTAGCATAAACCAGAAATCTTAGAAAAAATTCAATGACAGAGAAGAAAGACTGGAGAGAAACTGGGTCCTTGATGACATTGATGATCCATCCAGAGCCACTATTTTAAAGATTTACTGTTAAGTGACAAAATTATTGTTTAAGATAGTTGAGTGGGGATTCTTCATTATTTACAACCCAAAGTATCCAAAACCATGAAGCCATGTTAGGGTTTTAACTAATGAACAATGGGAAGGTGCTAAAGGGGTTTAGCAAAAATGTAACACGGTCAGAGATGAATTGCAAAAAGATGGTCTAGTTCCAGTGTTGAGAGTGCCATTGTAGGGGTTTAAGGATGAATGCGTGGGGGTAGGTATAAAGGAGGACCAGGATTGAGGGGGAGGATTGTGAGATACATCTCAGACGTGTTGAATGTAATCTGCCTTTAAGTTTTCCTACTGAAGATGCCAGATAGGCACTGAAATATATGGAACTTAGAAATGATATCCTGTTTGGAGAGATAAATTTAGGAGTCACTGATATATAGACTTATTGGAGTCCTGGATATGGATGGATGTGCTTGGGATGAATCCTTGGGGCACTTTGGTATAATGCCAGGATAGAAGAGTATGAGTCTCCAAAGGAGACTGAGAAGGATATGCAATAAAAGATCTGAATATCTTAAAATTAGTCTATGAATTTTTACTTAAGAACCCATGGGACAGAGGGTGGACTTGATGATTTCTCAGAATCTCCTACTTCTGAGATCCTTGATTCTAAGGTAATTATGATTGCTCCACATTGTGGCATCAATGATAAATACTGTCAAATCTTTTTTTTTTTTTAATCCTGCCAATATAAAATAATCCTGCCTTTGAACTCATATTGCATATTACCTGTATTCCTGTTAGGGAATATCCTACTTTGTAGGGTGGTTGTTTGTGACTATGTCTCTTTTTTTAAATTTTTTACTAGAAAAGGTGTTCTTGAAGGCCAGAAATTATATCTTATTTATGTCTCTGTCTTTCTCCCCAAACTGCTTTACCTAACTGACAGGGTATTTTGAATATAGTTAGACACTTATATATTCTTTGGTGAGTGAGTATTTGCTAAATAATTAAAAATACTTAGTGCAATTGTTAATTTTAAAAATTGAATTCTTGAATGTGAACTTGAAAGTCTGATTGAAGACAAAGGTAAACAAAATCTCATCCTGGAGAGATCTAAGTGTCATGGAACATTTACCTGAAACCCTTTACCTAGTGAGCATCCAGCTGTCTGTTTAAGGTGGTAAGATCATTATGAATCACTGACTTCCAGTTTTCTGAATCAATCTAATGATCAAAACATACAGAAGATAAAATAATCCTTACTCTGACCAGCACTCTTATGCCACCAGAGTTGATCATTTTCCTATTTCCTGTAGTACTACTGAATTGGATCCTTCCTCAACTGAGGAAGAAAGAAATGTTACATTTGGTCAAAGCAGACTTCAAAAATGGATTTAGCATCAGATCTTGATAAAACCTGCAAGATAGTCAATATTATCAGCTTAGTATTATTATAGTATAGTTTTGTGATTGTTTTTAACGGGTGTCCATCCAAAACAACACACTTAACATTTAGCTGAGTTCATTACAAAATATGAGTTGTCAAAAAACGGGTCCATTATTATAGGAAAATTGGATAAAGCATAGAATGGAAGATTAAATGAAACCTAAATTTATTGATACATTCTATTTTCTGGACTCTCTAACATTGTAATTTCATTTGACAAGAAAAATAAAAGTATATGTACACTCGTTTTCAGGTCTTATATGTTCAGTAATTAAGAATTTTGAGTATTATTATACCATTCATAATTATCACTTTAAGATGAAAAATTAATTAAATGACTTCCACATCCCAGATTTTAAAGAAATCTAGATAGGCACTTCTGCTTTCACATATCCAATAGTCCTTCAAAAATTCCCTCTTTTTAAAGCCAGCAACCATTAAGTTACTCTTAAACCCACACTAAGTACTATTTAACACAGGGGACAGAAAGCCAGATAGGTCTGGTTTTTGGTATCAGTAGTGTCTTTGTTGTGGAGAGATGTCAGTTTCCAAATTCTCACTACACTGTACAGAGCTGTGTACCTCAGGCAACTTTATAGCTCAAACCCCACTCCCTGGGGACTTATAGCAACTTGTAAATCCATGAGGAATTTTTCAGCAAAGTTCTATTTCTTAGTTTATTCATGGATTAGAGTTATAAGAGTAGATTCATTCTAAGGCTCTAATGAGCAGGTTTTTTTTTTCTTCACACTGAAAAGAACACTTGCTTCTCTTTTTCCAACATTCGGCTTATGATGATTTTAGAATTTATGTTCTCAGTTATATCCCCCATTGACTTTGAAATCTTAGAAAATACTCACCGTGGTTCTTCCCAGAATCCAGCACTATTCAAAGCCTTTCTTTATGTAGCATTAGAAAATGGAGACCCACAAAACTATTTCACATGAGTTTGTTGCTCTGGTTTACTTCTAAGAACATTGGCTCTGCTCTTCCTCCTAACCGGAAGTCATGACAGAGGTCTAATAACTGAGCAATGTCTGTTATTAGGGTGGAGAACACGAAGAGGATTTCCATATGAAGTTTCTCAGAGTTGGGCTGAGGGTAAGTTCTTTTTTCTTTCACTGGAAAAGATTTGAACCAGATTTTTTTAAAAAAAACAATATATGTCTCCAGAATGAAGTCCATACAACCAGTCTGAGGAGTACTAACGGCCCTATTGCCCACTTGTTAGATGAGCCAGCATCACATCTGTGACTGGTCTGGGTTGTTTCATTTCATTGACTTCTATGGGGCTGTCAGTATATATTTTTTTTACAACTTTTTACAACTTTTTATTCAGAGCTGAATTTCCTTTCAGTTTTCAATACTTGCTCATTTCTGTTCCATTATTTCCAAGTTTCATTCCTTTCTGTTTCACCTCACTTCAAATGCAGTTCAAGGGTATCCCCCTCTTTTCGGATAATAAGGTATAACATTTTTGAGTTGAAAAGTTCCTTAGAGTTCAACCATTATGATGTCCTTATTTTACAGATGAGAAAAGTGAAGCCCAGAGAAAAGGGAATTGCTTGTCACAATTTAATGGGATTTGTCTTAGAACCTAGCTCTTCTGAGTACTGATTCAGCCACCTGCCTAAAAAGGCAATGTAATCTGAGGCAAGGATCAGAACCAATGCACATATCTGAACAGTTTGTCCCCTCACTATATGATTCTGTATTAGTGTTCTATGCTATGTAACAAATTGCAGCAAACACAGCATCTTAAAACAATATACATCTACTATCTATTACACCATACTGTATGTCCTCAGCTCCTAGAGGCCACCCTCACTCTCTAGACATGTAGGCCTTCCAACATGCACATTTACTTCTTCAAGCCCAGCAAGGGAGAAAGTCTCTAATAAGATTGTGTCTTATATGACTTAACATATTCAAGGAGAGACATTGCATCACCATTGCCATATTCTATTGGTTAGAAACAACTCACAAGTAGCAGCCAGACTCAAGGCAATGAGATGATAGAAAGGCATGGATACCAGAAGATGACGATCTTTGAGGGTGACTTTAGAGTGTGTAGACTACAGCCCCCCAAAATGATCTATTTGGGCTAACATCAGAATAAATTTGAGGCAAGCAGTATTTTCACTGTGGATCATGGTCAATTTGTAAATATATTTCTAGAAGTGCATCTCCAGGATTCTCTACCTTGTTCAATAATTTTATCCTTTTTACCAATGAAGGTACAAAAGATGAGTTTTTCAAATTTATTGGTGAATGAGATCAGTGTTAACAAATAATTTGGATGTCACATTTAGGTTCCATTTTTATTTCCATGCTAATGTAATGGGGATAATATTTTTGATTTATATAAAATGTCCTTCATATTTGAATTTCCTTGTATGTAACCTCCTAGACAGCCAGAGGCACCCATTTGCCTTGCAGAAAATCAGAATTTTTTAGCAAGAATGCAAGGACAAAGGCAATGCTGAACTTTAAATTCCAAAATGGAAGTTTTGGGTTCACAGACTGATAACATTTTGAAAGACAAGCTTTGGTGGGGGAGAATAGATTTTCTAAACTTCTTTAGTTCCTACTAATGGTTTTGATCATTGAGGGCAGAGGGGACTTAGGTATGATGTCACAGAAGCCATTAAGGAAGGAAGGAAAACTCACCCTTTGTAATCTCAGAGGGCTGTGGGAAGGTGATAAAAGACAGAGTAAGGTATGAAGGTCTGATGGTAGGGCCCTTAGGGACCTTATTCAAGGGCCCCAAAATTCAAGGGAGCTGAAGTATCCAGATAGGTTTATGGAATGGAATCCAGTCATGTTGGGATGATTAGTCAGTTTCTGAAGGCAGAGCCGGTGGTTACCTGAAAACTTCTTTGTGAGAATTCATTGTGAGAATTGGTCTCACATTGGGCTGGGCATCCATAGCTTCCAGTATGGTGAAGGTACAAAAGATGAGTTTTTCAACTCAGGGAGGTGGCTTGAGAGATGGATCCAAGGCACCACTTCCAGCTTCCTATGATCCATCTGTGTCATTCTCAGAGCCCAGAAATTCTCACATGCCCTGGAGAGGGCACATGGAGATGCTAAGAAGGCTTGGACTAAAAACCAAGGTTCATAGTGACAATGTTGGGCCTTACTGAGCTCTGTGATCTTGGAAACCAAGAGAGGGATAAAATTCCCCATCCTTTTGTTTTCCAAGAAAGGGTTCACTGCAAAGAACCACCCTCCCCCATATGGCCTAAAGAAGATTCTCCCCATGCTGTCTGGTTTATCTACAACAAGGCCATACACATATCTTCCAAATTCCCATTTTGCCTCATAAATGATTAAATGAACTGCTTGTGTCTATTGACTAAACAGAAAAAATACTTTTTAATTGAACTTCATTTATTTTCTTTTTTTAACTTTTTTTTTTTAACAATTTCATTTATTTATTTGAGAGAGAGAAAGAGAGAGAGATCACGAGTCAGCAGAGAGGCAGGCAGAGAGAGGGGAAGCAGGCTCCCTGCTGAGCTGAGAGCCTTATGCAGGGCTCTATCCCAGGACCCTGAGATCATGACCTGGGCCAAAGGCAAAGGCTTAACCCGCTGAGCCACTCAGGCACCCCTAATATTTTTTTTAAGGTAGGCTCCCTGCCCAGTGCAGAGCCCTGAACTCATGACCCTGAGATCAAGACCTGAGCTGAGATCAAGAGTCAGATACTTCACTGACAGGGCCACCCAGGTGCCCTGTAACTGAACTTTAGTTAGGACTCTCTCCTTACCCTAGGTCTCTGAACTTTGGCCTATCCTAAGCCTGAACCAGCATACAAGCCCTCCTATGACTAGGCTGGCCTCAGGGTAAAATATTCTTTGGCTATTATTCCATCACAGCACCCTTTCATCCCATTTCTTCACATCCAGTTCTTTTTAGCCTTGTTTACTCCTCCATATAAAAGAAAAACTCTTCTTGCTGAATTCTTGAGATGTTTGCAGACCTTAGGCTCAAGACATCCTCCTTATAACAATAGTGCCTACTCCTACTGCTCTTCTCACTTTTGGAACAATCCTTTTGAATAAAGTCTTTCTTAGTAAGTCTGGATTTGTTTGATTTGATAACAGCATAAATTTGTAACCAGAGTCGAATGGTCAGGGCCACTGATTCAGCTGTGGATGCCAGTATGATGACCTAATGCTCAGGTAAGGTCATCAACACCTCTGAGACGAGACCAGACAAATTGTTCCACTGTACAGACCAGGGAGAACCAGAGGAAGTCACCTGGATGAGATTTCCATCATCATGAAATCTCATGATTCCTTCCTTTAGCCAGTCAAAATCTTAGAGAATAGGGGCTGGAGTGTTTCAAAGGACTACAATTTACTCAAAAGAATCAAGTCAGTTTCTTTCAGCTTAAAAGTCTTTTTTGAGACACTGTTACCGGAAAATTTATTTTTTTCTTGCCACTCAGTGGGGTCTTATGAGGGTGACTAGCTCTGCTACCAAAAGTTTACAAAAGCCACTTTTTCTTAGGACAGCTGACAGTGGTGTGTACAAATTTGTGACCAGCTACACTAGAATTATGAATCAAATAAAACAAGATGATGTTCCACAGCAGTGAATGTAAGATCCTGCCTTTGAGTTGAAAAACAGGTAAGTACAGGATGAGAATATTTAGTTTAGGAACAGCACGGCAACACTCAGGAAGAAAAAATTAGGGGTTGTATTAGTCAGGAATTTTTTGGTTGCAACTTACAGAAACCCAACTAGAATTAGGCAAAAGGGCAAAAAAGGGAATTTATTGGCTCTCAGAATCCAAAAACAACCAGACTGAGGGAGGGAATATTGCTGCTAGGTTTCAGGGATAAATGGGGGCAAGGGACACAAGAGTCCTGGGGCTCTCCATCCTACTCTTGGCTTCTCTTAGGGTGGCATTCTCTCCTTTGGGTTTTATTCTCTCACTGCAGACCATCCTTCCACTCTAGGCAGCTATATGACCTTTAAATGCTTGTGAGACTTACCTATTCTGACTTTAGCTACTACTCTTGAAAGAGGCCCAGGAAATTCTGTGGGAGAATTCTGATAGGACACCTGGTAAGGGCTCTCCTGTAGCCAGGGAAACACAATCATGTAAAAATAGGAAGCTTTCAAAATAACCATTTAAATGTGTTTATGGGCAGGGGAAAAGAAGAGGGCCATTCCAAAATTTTAAGGAGTAAAGGGAGTTTCTGGATTAACAACCCTATATAGTTCAAGTATAAGTGCGTGGCCAACATTAATATGAAGTCAGCGAGAGAATGTTTTTCAGAGAAGCTGATGTAGCAGGAGGTTGGGTCTGTTGATGTGGAGTTTGGGGTGCAGTTAGCAGTTAGCACACCTGGAGGCTGGGGTTTTGTCACGGTGTCATGCTTACAGGAGATTACAGACCACATGGAAGGTGTTTCTAGGAGTGCAAGTAGATGGGTGATGCAACTCAAATGGTTCCATGTTATTGCTGATGAAGCGATCTTGGGGACCCCAAAAGCACTGAGGTTGTTTAGGTTGGAGAGGACAAAGCCCTGAGACATAGCAGCTATTGTCAGCGGCTCCTATTCTTTGTGGGCTAATACACAGAAGCTTCAGGGCAACAGACTGATTCAATACAAGGACTTCCTCACAGTCAAAGCTGTCTTGGAATGGAAGTGGTGAGGTGACAACATATGGTGGTGTGGGCTCATTTACTCACTCCTCCACCACCTCATTCATTCAGCAAATATTTATTAATCAACAAATAGGCAACACTGAGAAATAGACAATGCATTCTAGAATGGCAGCCATGAGTACACTACTTACACAGGGCCCAGTGTATGGCACTATATTAGTATTTGTTAAATGAATGAAAGATATGAATGAGTAGGGGGCATGGTCACTGTCCTGGGTACTAGGGACAACCATAGGCCCCTCAAGGAACTGACAGTCTGAGGCAGCCAATCAAGCAGTGATTTGATGGACAAATGCATAAATTGCTTTGAAACGACAGAGGAGAGGTGTTGGCAGAAAGTGCTCCTGGGGTTCACAGCAGGGCTGGCAGAGCTGGAAACTTCTTATGCGAAAAGGGGAGCAAGGTGGAGAGAGATGGGAAGGACATTCCCAGAGGGAGAAAGAGTATGGAGAAGGGGGAAGAGGTGGGGCCAGCTGGGGCTCCTGTTCCTGGGTTGTTCCCTGCCTCACTGCAGACCCTCACTGCAGGCCCACTGCTGGGTTCTGTTCCTTCCATTTCTGTACTACATTTCTTATTCTTGCCCTGTGATATGTGCTGGACTGGAGGCGGACAGCCAAGGAGCTCAAGGTGTGTGGAGGAGGCCTTGGGGTGGGGAGAAAGGAGGAATTGGCTATCTTAGAAAGTGGGTAAAAAAGCTAGGGCATATGTTCACCTTGGAAATGTTCTATTTAACAACTGGGTCATGCACATCTCTAGATACTTTTTTTTTTTTTACCATAAGTGACACCAAAAAACGTTAAAAAAAGTTATTAAAAAAAAAAAAGGCCTACATTCTCTATACCTTCACATGGGGAGAGGGCACCTGGGTTCACCAAGGTGCCCTAATCTCCTTAGAAGCCTTCACTCAGTCCTTCCTCAGAGCATTCTTATTGTCACTCACACCCCCTCCCTTATTCAAGCTGACCTCTTTTCTGTTGTGGTGTGATGTGGTGCAACGTCATGTATTATTTTCAGTATCATAAAGGTGTAAATGATAGACCAAGTTTAATCTCTTACCCATTCAGGATTCATCTACATTTTAATAGCAGAGAACATTTTTAGCCAAAACAATGCCATCCTCAATGGGAAATTTAAGCATCTCCGATAGAAGTGGCAGGATTTAGGGGATTTATGATAAAATTATTTCCCCCGCCCCATCCCCAGGAGTATCTTTTTTTTCCACACTGTGGGTCATGGATTGGGAAACGAATTTTGTGAGTTGCAGATAGAATTTTAAAAAGAATGAAATAGAATTGAATAGGATGAAATAAAAGAGGTGAAAATATCAGAGGTCATTGCATGTGGTATGAATAAGTGATGTTTCACAAAATGTTCCAAAAAAACCCCAAAAAACCCACAAAAAATGCCCCAAAATGTTATTTCAGGTTAAAAAAAATACATACATACATATATATATATATATATATATATGTGTGTGTGTGTGTGTGTGTGTGTGTGTGTGTGTGTGCTTGAGTGTAAATGTTTAAATTATGTTTTTTGCTGTGGGTTGTAGTAAAGACAAATGTTTGAAAAATGTCTCAAATTTACTTTCTAGAAAAGTACAATTTGATTTTGCTTAAATGACTTGGCTTTTTCTTAGACTAGGAACAACTTGGCTAGTCCATCTTGCTTGGTGGTGGGTTCTAAACAGAATATTTCAATTTACTTTTTTATGTCTCATATCAGAGGAGAGGAACTCTCTCAGTTTTTCCAAGTCCTCTCAGGAAAAGAAACAAAATGAAAGACCTAACAATCTCCTGCCTACCTAAGCAAATGGTTTTTTGCCTGAGATATCCCCAGGGAGCATTATAAGTGATGAAAACTAAGAGTTTCTAAGTGATTTTGAGGATTAGAGTATTAATTAAATTCATCTCTGCTATCCATAAGAGTTAATGTGGATTTTCTATTGGACTTTTCTATTTGTTGAAGGCAGAAGGACCAACATGGCTTGTTTAAATTAAATAATGTCACTGTTTGAATAAATAATTTCGAGGAAGAAAAGCTAGATTCATTACTAGTATTGAAAAGCATCCCCCTGTTCCAAAAGGCCAGCTGTATCCTTGCATCTACAGCATCAGGTGATGGGGCAGAAGAAGGCACAGAAGTGTTTTTAATGATTATTGCATTTTAGGGTAATTGTCACTGAAAATGACAGTCTGTCTAAGCAATTATTTTTTCCCCCAGAAAAGCCTCCTGAGCTCTGAAGAGATGCAAGGAGGATTCCATTTTACTCGGTTAAGAGGATGACTGAAAATGCCAAGCCTATTAAGGGGAAATACATCCCACTAGGAATTCAGAAGGACAGTGTGAGAGTTTCTGCACCAGGGAAGCCACCCAGAATTGTAAACTAGTTGTTCATGTCATAAAGTTTGCCCAGAGTCTATGCCACCCAGATGCAAAAAAATAAACCTACAATCCTTTGGCCAAATTGATAATGAGTAATGATTAACAAAATGTTCTTTTCCTTGGCTAGACTGCTGGGAGAGATATTCTGTTTCTCCTAGGTGGCTTAAAGAAGAGCTTGCCTTCGTGTGTTCATCACGTTCCAGGAGAAGGGAAGGCAGAGCTGATGCCTATCCTACAAGGGAAGTTCCTTGCCTTAGGGGGTCTTTATGGATCAGGCTCCCTACTAATTACATCGTAATCATTTTAAAAGGGAAACTCCAGGAAACAGTGCGCCTGAGCATTTCCTGTGACTTCTCAGAGCCCGCAGCCTCACAGGAGTAAGTGCTTTCCTTAATGCTCAAATATTTCACAAACTTTACAACATAGCCTGGATGCTTCCTCCCTGGAATTCCATATCGTATTATCCCCCAGGGAAACTCAGTGTGCTGAAAGAAGTCACCTCCAATCCTTATATGTTGTCTAATTTTAGCATGAATTTTTTTTTTTTTTTTACTTAAAAGCCATAGTAGGCTGGGGAAGCCTGGGCATATCCAATGTTCTTAGTATTCTTTCACATTTCACCTCATGCAATTTGATCAGATGTTCATAGTTTAATAAATAAATGTCTATAAAGAAGCAATGAAATTAAAAGTGGCATGCAAGGTCCCAGTAAGCACTATGTTGGGGAGATACAGACCACCATGATTATCAGAATGAGGGAGGATGGTGTTATGGACAATGCTGACTGAGAAATGGCAAACATGATCTTTTAAATAGAGAGCTTTGTTTAGAAATGAATGGTCCATCTCATATTCTTTTTTTTTTTTAAGATTTTATTTATTTATTTGAGAGAGAGACAGTGAGAGAGAGCATGAGAGAGGAGAAGGTCAGAGAGAGAAGCAGACTCCGCGTGGAGCTGGAAGCCCGATGCAAGACTCGATCCCGGGACTCCAGGATCATGACCTGAGCCGAAGGCAGTCGTCCAACCAACTGAGCCACCCAGGCATCCCTCCATCTCATATTCTTGCAAAGTCACAGGAATTATACCCAATATGATCCAAGTTTCACTGGAAATGGTTTATGGACCAGAGAAGTATGTTTGGAGAGACAGTTGAAGAAAATTCAGTAAAAGCCATAAAATGTAAATGAAATAGAAGAGGCTGGAGCCTTCTGTGAATGCCTGTAAGGAGTTTTCCCCAAGAAGAGTTCTTTCGGGATGTACTTCTCGATTCTTTGTTTTCATCATCTGCCACCTAATACATGCATTTCTCCTTTGTGAGACCTGTGTGTGCTTGCTATCTCCCCTGATCTTCCACGCCACTTAGCGAAATGCAGGCGTTTCACAGGTAAAGGTGGAAAAGAAGGACGAAAGAGAAGAAAGACAAAGGCATGTAAAAGGAAAAATGGAATGAGGGAAAAGAAAGAAAGAAGGAAAAAGAAGCAAGTCCGCTTCGAGCCTAGCAAATGGAATGCAGACAGAAATAGAGGCAGGCTTCACTCGTCCTGTCTCACAGCCTCGCTGCATCCAGGACTGTTGTCTGCTTCCTTATCCTGGGAAAAGGGGGGAATCTTGTCTATTGGGGCTTGGGATATGACCAGGAGTGGGATTCTAGAATGAGCAGTACCCACAAGGCCTTCTAGGAAGGCCAGTCGGATTGTAGAGACGGGAAAGAGCAAAGGAGAAGAGAAAGAGGGGGCCAGAGGCAGTGTGTGGGAAGAAACTGGGCAAGTGAGTTTATTTCTGATGCACAGCAAATGCTTTGTGGGTTGTGCAAACTAACAGTAGATACATGAGTGAGGTTGGTCTTGGCACAGGGTAGGTACTCAATAAATAGTCGTCCGGTGAGGTCTGATAATGGAATCTGGGGGTGGGCAGAGAAGTAGGTGTGAAAAGATTTAAAGGAATAAATGATTTTTAAGCATATTGGATGGATTTATGTTTTGAATTGATGTGCCAATTATACATCACTTTATTTATTTATTTTTTTGGTGAAGCAATTCCTCTGAGTATCTTGCTGGCAACGTGTGTGTGTGTATGTGTACATGTGTGTATGTGTGTATGTGTGTGTGTGTTCCACTGTGGTCATCAAATGAACCACTTCTTAAATCAAGACTCTTTAGTATTTTCTTCTTGTGAATTGGAGGCCAAACCAGAAGTTTATCTCCCTGCGGGCATCACTGCTTCTGTGAAGGGCCACCTTTTCTTCCTCCTGTTTCCTTACTCCCCATTTCTACCATTACTCTCACTCGGCAAGGACTGGGACTGCCACGTTAACCGTGGACATCAGCTATTACCTGCTGATGCTCACCAAAGGCCTACACTTCTGCTGGTGCCATCATCTCAAGTCTCCCGCCCAGGATCCCCTTTCTGCTTTCTGGGATCCCCATCTCACTGTTGGGAAATCTGCAGGTTATTACGGGTTGAACAGGGGGGAATGATGGAGAGTTTCTGCATGACACCCTAAAGGCCTCCGCTGGAACTTGGGATGTTTTAATTTCAGAAATAGATATTTGAAAGTGTGATGAGATCTCATGGAACTACTAGCGTAGCACTATACTTCAGGAGAAAAATGAATTAAGGAAGTATTTGGGGATTGACTCAGAATCTAACCACAATGTTTCTATGGCAAATTGGCTACTAATTTGCCAATTATCAACTTAGAAATGACTATTAGAACAAGACATATTCACTGAGAACCAACAGAACTAATATGGTCTATTTCAGATTTTGTACAAAACTCAGATGGATCTAAGTTGTCTGAATTAGGGCTTCAAATAAAGTAGATTGAATACATCCTATTCCAGCAGGCTTGCCTTCATTATGGGCCGATTTTCCCATCAGGAAAGAGGCAATAAAGTCTGATACTCTGGTGGTACTAACACCTTCTGGATGTTTGTACAAGGAACAACTTTGGGCCAAGTGAACAAGAAAAGAGGAAGTTCCTGAACCACTTGCAAAGGGTTGAGGCTAAAGAACAGATGTCTCTGGGCTGCCCAGACGTCTGCCACATGACCCAGCAGTGCTACTGAGGCCGAAACCCCAAGTCTACAACTCCGGGTGGTCTGGAAGAGAAGGATTGTTTTCTTGAGAGTGGTTTCAAGAATGCAGCTCCTCACCTAATAAAAGGAATGTGCAATGATTAACTGAGTCTAATATTAGCATCTGCAAAATAAAGAGCAATTGGGCCTGCTCGGAAAGAGCAAACCTTGTTCGCACCCGTTGCCAGGTAAAATCTGTTCTTTTTCAGTCATAAATCTTTCTTGGATGCCAGAGAAGAATTTCACTTCCGTCAGAAACTGGATGAACCAAAGAGAAAGAACATGCTGTTTTGGAGGTGAAAGCATCTTGAGTTTAAAGCCATTGGTGCTTTTCTGCCTGCTTTGCTGGCTTCTTTCTGATGGTGTCCTTGACTTGACCATGCCTTGCATTATTTTTTCATAGGATGAGGCAGCAGTGGGGAAATGTAAGGATGGGACATTTGCTTCAGGTTTTAGCCTCAGTCAGAGAACCAGCATTTGACGCTAAGTTTCACTGTTCTCCGGGATGGAGAGCTTTGATTAAACTTTGAACACCAAACTTTGGTAATTCTGATGCATACATTGATTTTATGGTTTCTTTAAACTCAAGGATGCCACTAATTGAGAAGCAGAAATTGATTTGTTCATCAAATAAGGTTAGTCCTCTTGCTGAACTAGAGATTCAAATGAGCAGAAACCACCTTATATTATCTGCTTTGTTTTCATGAAATCCTTTGACGTAGGACACTGGTTCTCAACGTATGAGCCTCACAACATCAGCATCACTTGGGAACTTCCTAAAAATAAGCGTTCTTGGGTCCACCCCAGACTTAATGGGGCAGAAATTTGTGTTTTAGTTAAGTCTTCTAAGTGCTTCTGATGCACAATAAAGTTTGGGACCCACCAAAGTAGGAAACATTAGCACCATAGAATTTATTATATACCATCTTATCTTGGATCTTTGAAGTCTCTTATAGCTAAAACTTCTAATGTTAAATCCTAGATTTCCAAGGATCCTTGGTATCACACATGTAGATGGCTGTCAATAAATGTTCTCTACAGATACAGCATCTCTGAGGTAGTAAGTCAGTTTTTATTTTCCTCCCTTCCTCACTCCCTCCCTTTCGTCTTCCATCCTTTCTTCCCTTCCTCCCTGCCTTCTTTCCTTCTCCCTTTTTTCCCCCATTTTTTTTTTTTTTTAGCCTGCCTCTATATCACTTTAGAAAACATTCTCTTCTCTTTTACATATATTTTAGATGGGGCTGACAATCAAGTGGATCTTATCTCACCTGCCACTTGGTGAGCCACTAAGTGGCCAAGCCACTTAGCCCACCAGTCAAAGGACTTCTCTCTGGACAGAGTGATTTGTCCAAAGGTCGTAGCAGGGTCACTGAGAATCTCTGAAGTAGGAGAGATCACCGTAAACTCTATGAAGGAGAGACTCTGTATTTCTGACTTTGTGAAGACCAAGAAACAAGGTGAACTTGGAACTTTTGGGAGGGACATTTGCTTCCACATGGAGATAGTCTGCCTGGGAATGAAGCCAACTCAGAGGAAGACAAAGCCAAGTTTTACATGAAGAGAGGGCAGAGAGCTGATGTCATCTTTTGAAACTTTATGCCTTAAAACTGGAGTCGGCTCTCTTCCCAAGGAGAGATTCATAATCAATTCAACATTCCACGTGAATACCTTAGCTTAGGATCTTGGAGACATTCATATTAATGATTTTTTTTTCCTTATCACAAAAGTAAGAAATTTGATCTTAGTAGAACTGTGTCATGTGGAAAAAGTCCCTTGCGATCATTTCCACTTCCTGAAAATCACTGTATATAGTTTTGCGCATATTTCTTTAGATATTTCTATCAATATACTAATGAAATGGGATGTTAATTAAGAATTTTCTTAGTGTTGGGGCGCCTGGGTGGCTCAGTGGGTTAAAGCCTCTGCCTTCGGCTCAGGTCATGATCCCAGCGTCCTGGGATGGAGCCTCACATCGGGCTCTCTGCTCAGCAGGGAGCCTGCTTCCTCCTCTCTCTCTGCCTGCCTCTCTGCCTGCTTGTGATCTCTGTCTGTCAAATAAATAAATAAAATCTTAAAAAAAAGAAAGAATTTTCTTAGTGTTTATTTTGCTAGAGGCCCATAAAATCAAGGATAAAACAATAGGTGTCTACATCTACATTCTAGAGTGAGGTTATCAGACAGTTTATGTAGGATTTGCAAAGTGAAGTGATTCACTAATAAAGGTCTTTCTTTATTAGTTCATATAAGAAGCTATATTTTTGAGAAGGCTATAAATTAAAGAGGAGATTGGCAAGGTCAATAAGAGTATATTTCTGGAGAACATTTTTGGAATGGTGGGTATAGCTCCCATCCTGGGGTAGAGTCAGAGAATACTTCCCTTTCACCTTGAGTCAAGTGGGGGAGGATACTTCAAGAAATTCACTCAGAAGAACTTTTATGCATCCTTGGGATTTTCAGGACATGGTACCTGGTAGCTCATTCATCCCTCATTCCCACTTATAGGGCAGCAGAGGGAAGAGATGAGACTGAACTCATAATGTGATTTGATTTGACTGCCTGCCAACTGTTTCTAATTTGGAATCATTGCAAAACATGAAATCATCCAAGTAGAATGCAGCTATCTGGTTTGGTTGACACTTGAGAAACTTTCCTCCATCATATCCAATCGCAGATTTCTCCTCCAAAGCCACAACCTTTCTTTCACACTCTCCTGGGTCACTGCTCCTATCCTGGGTTGTCTCCACTCAGTAGACTCAGGAACAGAACAAATGAGGTTGTTTCTATGTGAAGAGATTTTGAAGGACCACTTATATGTATAATGACTTAATTATGAGTGTACAGACAATAGAAATCTTTACAACAATTTCCAGTTCCATGTACCACTTAACATCAGAATTTTCTGGAACTGTAATTCATTTTCTGCACTCTGTATCTACCTTTCCAATCCCAGTTTTTTCTTCCTGTACCCAGATGAACTCCATTTTATAAAGTCCTTGAATTCTGCCTATGTATTCTCCCTTCATTGAATTCCCTCTTTCTTGAGCATCTAGCCTTTAGGCGCTACTCCCTGATAAACATGGTAAGAATGTTGTTTATAACAACCATTTATTAACCTTAAAAAAGTGCATTTTTTGTCACATTACTTCATTTTCTCCTCACAATATCCCTGTGATGTATTACCATCTCCGTTTTGAAAATGGGAAAATGGAGGCTCAGAGGGATTGAGTGATTTGCCCAGTGTCACAGCAAGTTAGTAGTGGACACAGGACAAGAATTCAGATTTTCTTGTCTTTCAAGCTCTTTCTTTCCCTTACAACCCCATCTCCTCAGCTGCTTGCTGTCTGAAACCACAAGTTCACACTCAGTTTCATCAGCTTCAGCTTTTTCTCTCCGCTCTGTATCTCCAACATTTCTCCTTGAACTCCTTAAAGTTCCTTCAAACTCTTTCAGGAGTTTCTAGTAGTAGAGTTATATTTCAAGTATTCTGACCCTGATCAGACTGACAGTTGCCAGTTTACAAAGGAATTTGGGGAACAAACTGTTTCAGTTAATCAATTCAACTTGAATATTTGAAACTACTATTAAATTAATTTTTCTCCAGAGGTTTTTTCTATTTAAAAAAAAAAAAGAGTTGAAATTCTGATTTGGGGAGATTTCTAAAAGAAAACCAAGATTTTTCTAAAAAAAAAGTACTTGAGCAGATACCTGAAAAATGTCGGTAAATTAAAACATCACTAAAAAAATTCATTGTTTCATTATCATCCTGTATGTATATAACACATATTTTTCCTGTTCCCATATTATTTTTGGCTACTAGTAATTTTTTTAATTAAATTTTTGTTCTATGTAACTGTATCTTGGTAACTTTTCAGCTAAAAAGAGAAAAAAAGATAATCTTTAATATTATTACCTGCTTTTTGTATCATACCACTTAAAAACAGTTGACACTGACCACAGGGAAAGGAGAGGGAAAACTGAATGGGAAGAAATCAGAGAAGGAGACAAACAATGATAGACTCTGAACTCTAGGAAACAAACCGAGGGTTTCAGAGGAGAGGGGGGTGGGAGAATGTGGTAGCCAGGTGATGGGTATTAAGGAGGGCATGTGATGTGATGAGCACTGGGTGTTATACACAACTAATGAATCATTGAACACTACCTCAAAAACTAAGGATGTACTATATCTTGGCTAACTGAACATAGTAAAAAAATTATTATCTTTTTATTTTTATTATTGATACTGGATAATAATGGAAATAAGGAATGAAAAAGATTAATTTTACTTGTATATGGCTGATTGAACAGACGCTGATTTTTACAGCTTATTTCAAAATTTAAATCTTTCTTTTTTTGAAAAAATATACTTTCAAGTATGTTAGTTTTTATCTTAATCTGTTTAAGTATTAGGCTTCTTGGTTTATATGTGCACTGAAAGTGGCTTGGATTAACAATATTTATTCTTGGTTCTTGGGAAAAAATGACATAACTTCTTAATTTTATATGTCCAAAAACACAAGTCCCCAAGCACCATTTACAGTAAATGTTTACATGAATAACCTCACTTGACCTTCAGAACAGCCCAGTGAAATGTTATCATTATTTACAGGGTGAGAAACATAAAGGTCAGAAGGCCCGTATTCTGTAAATATTGCTTAAGGTTTACATGGCCTATGAGAGGTGGGGTTCAATGGAGCTCTTTGGCCCAATCTGCAAGCTTAAGAGGGATTTTCATTCTGTTTGCTATGAAGTGGAGATCTTCTCTATGGAAACAGGGTTTGCCCTTGTCTCTGATGACAACTTCAACCTAGAATTATTCCATCTTCTTCAAAAAGCCATACTGCTGTCATTTAAGAAATTGTGATGGTCACTCAGAGGTACTGGGAGATGGCAGGCCAGTAGGGCTGCAAGATAAAATACAGGGCATTTAGTTAAATTTGAATTACAGATAAACAATGAAACATTTTTTTTATTTCTTAATTTTTAAAAAGATATTATTTATTTAGAGAGAGAGAGCAACAGAGTTTTGACAGAGAGAGAGAGCAACAGAGGGAGAAGCAGACTCCCCGATTAGCAGGGAGCCCGATGCAGGACTCCATTCTAGGACTCTGGCATCATGATCTCAGTTAAGGCAAATGCTTAACTGACTGAATGACCCAGGTGCCCCACAATGAAACATTTATAAGTATAAGTATGTCCCATGTGATATTGGGACATACTTATACTAAAGAATGTAATATTTATATGATGTTCAATTTTAACTGGGCATCCCAAATTTTTAATTTGCTAAATCTGGCAACTCTACAAATTGGCTTCCTAGGCAAGGAGCAGTTGGTGGCCTGGTGCAAACCTTAAGGGTAGTAAATCTACTAATAACATCACAGGAGGCAGACAAACGCAAAAGCTGGATTGTTCCTTGCTTGCATTCATATTCTGATTCCACTGCTTACCAGCTTACTTAGCCTTGCTGAGACCTGGTTCCCTCCTCTGCAAAACAGCAGATAACAACAGTCTCTATTTCCTCAGGGCTGTTGTGAGAATTAAATAAAATAACTCAGAATAGATTTCACATGATAAATGCTCAATAAACTTTGTATTTATGTTAGTATTCTATATAGTGTCTTCTCTTCCTGGAGAACACAGTGATGATACTACTTTGAATTATCCATTATATATATTTATATCTGTCTATCTATCTATGTCTATATCTACATCTATACCTATATGTAAAATTTCTTCCTGGCCTGGATGCTTACATTTAGTAACTGCATTGTCTGGTGAATCCTTTAAAAGTATTTGTTTCCATTAGTATTGTGTTTTGTATTAAGTTGCCTATATTTATTACTATTGGTTTTAACTCTGGTTTAAGAAAAATGTTAGTGTTCAGTTTAACAGTATTTGCAGATATGCTTAACTTTATTTTTTTGTTAACTTCATTAGACTACTTATAAGCTTAAATGTATTATAAATTTTTAATATATATATATAGTTTTATTGTCAGAAACGATTTTTCCATTATATCCTAAATGTCCTGAATTTAGATGTTAATTAGGAAACAAGTTAGGGAAAATGAAACACTGCATGCTCTGAATAGTGCAGTTATTACAGTTTTACCAAGTGTCATTTTCTTACATTCGTGTGTTTGCATACCTATACCTATAATTGTTTGTATACGATAATTGTTTTGGATTTGATGCTATCTTTTAATTCATGGTTACTGTATGATTTTATCTAAAACCCATAGATTTAGTAATAGCTAAACATGAGGGATGAGGGACCTTAACATGTGTAAACTGAGTGAATTTTCCTGGTGCTTTTAGAAAGTCTCTTGAGAACTCTGTTCTTATCAGTGTGTTAAGTATTGTGGGGTCATGCAAAGCTGCATCAAACCTGAGGCTTATGATTTGTTTGAGGATGGAAGAATGGGGAATAAAACATGTGTAGAAGTAACCACAATAAAAGCAGCAAGTGCTAAAGGATTTAAGATGAGTACTGATAATGTCTTCTATGAGACCAGATGTGTTTGTTTATCCCATTGCAATGAGAAGGGATAGATCCAACTGCCACATTTGACATGACTTTAACGTAAGACACTTCCCCACTGAGGTTTAATTTTCCCTTTTCTTTTTTCTTTTCCTGTCCTTTACTGCTGGGCACAAACTTAACCATTAAGATCAGCATGAAAGGTGACATTTTCCAATACTGCCTGTTACCTGAGATCCCTAAATAGCGTGCTTTAATTTGGAAAAACATTGATGGTTTTTAAAAATTTCAAAATATTGCAGACATAAGGCACCTAAAATAATATTTTAATGTAAATGAAAATAAAATTGGGCTAGCTTTTTTAATATTAAAATGCTTATATAGGGGTGCCTGGGTGGCTCAGTCAGTTAAGTGTCTGCATTTGACTCAGATCAGGTCCCAGGGTCTTGGAATCAAGACCCACATCAGGCTCCCTGCTCAGCAGAGGGTCTGCTTTTCCCTCCCCCTGCTCATGTGTATGTACTCTCTCTCTCTTTCTCTCAGACTCTCTCTCTTTCCCTCTCAAATAAATAAATACTAAAAAAAAGGTTTATATGAACAAAACTGTTTACTAACACACTGTACCCCTCCAGTGCCTAAATGGATATATTCAGCTTGTTCTGCTGGGGTTTATTGGTAGCAAGGTAATCTGTCAACATGTATCAAGAACACCAACTATGTCTATACTTTTGTCTCAGTAATTGTGCATCGGAACACCTAGCTTAAGAAGACAGTACAGGGAAGAGCTGGTTACACACATATAAACGCATGTGTGTGTGTATCTTCTGTTTATCTAAATCTGTGTGTTTGAGGAAACTCTTACAATTTTTACCTTCATATCTGTATTTCCTGTATTAGGAGAAAACAGGGCTGGTTTCCTGAATGGACAACCAGTACAGTTGCACAGGTTCCCATAGCTCAGAAAGGGTTTCATCCTTGGGGTTTAATGTTCTGTGGTTGTCTTTTTTTTTTTTTTTTTTAAGATTTTATTTATTTATTTGACAAACAGAGATCACAAGTAGGCAGAGAGGCAGGCAGAGAGAGGGAGGAAGAGAAGCAGGCTCCCTGCCGAGCAGGGAGCCCGATTCGGGGCTCGATCCCAGGAACCTGGATCATGAACTGAGCCGAAGGTAGAGGCTTTAACCCACTGAGCCATCCAGGCGCCCCTGTGGTTGTCATTTTGAATTTCTAGATAATTTTCTCTTTAAATTTGTGTTTCGTAAGTGAGCTCCAAAGGAACAATGAAGCAGGCACAGGGGGTTTGGAGCCTTAATTTATCTGTGCTCTGGTCCCCCACCATGTCTGTTGGATGGGTTCTCTGCCTCCCACTCCCTAAAAGTGCCCAGTTAGTGCTGCTGTCTTCTACCCCTGGTTGGGGGTATGGGTGTGGATGGAAAGAGGGTTGGGGTCAAGTATATGCACTAAACTTGTGGGGTGAGGACACAGACATCTGTGAGTTCATCTGGAAGTTTCCTATTACACTCAAGGGAGTGCAACCTTAAATAGCAAATGAAAAACCCCTTATCTTGGCCGGCTCAAGAGAAACCACAAACAAGAGGGAAAACTTCTTTTTTGCTTTTGTGGACAAGGTTCTTATATTTGTGTTTTGCGCGGGGACACATAAGTTATGTAGCTGGAAGAAAAGGCTAATAGGTGAAATTTCAGAGGGCTTGGGGTTCCAGTACCGCTCTAGCAAGAAGTTATTCTAGATAAAATGGGACAAAATCAAACTCTTCCCCTTAGCCTCAGAGCCAGGCTGCAGGACTGAAGCCAGGAAGGGAGAGAATGCAGACAGCCCATGTCATTCCCGTGGGCAGAGCTTACGGCTTTTCCCACACTAGTAATAAAGAGTCTTCAACTCTTGGCCCTGAGAATTATTGCCCTTCTGGGCTGTGTGTGTGTGTATGCATGTGCGCTAGCGTAGGAAGGAGGTGTGGAAGGCAGTGCTTCCTGAGTTACTTTCTGTAATATTTCTTGTGAGTTTCCTCTTTGTTTCCTTTTCCCCTCCATTTAAAGAAGTCATCCCATTATTTGAGATGAGATTTGTCCCAGAGCTTTAGTTCTTGTGTGTGAAGTTTTTTTTTCAAAGTAAGAAGAAAGCACTAAGGTAGATTCAGCACTCCAGGCAGACCCATCAATCTTGTCTGTAATTGGGTCTGCCATTGGTGAGTAGCCACTTGGGAGGAAATTGCTCACCCATGTGGAGTGAATGAACTCTTTCAGGGCGCCCGGCCTCCACAGAGGGCCGCACCATGGCCTCCTGCCAGACAGCATCGTCGTGGTGCCTGGCTCAGCGGCAGGCTCGGGTTCAGACCAGGGAGCAGTTTGTTCCTCTGGTCCTGCAGATAAGCATCTGTTTGCTCTCCCTTTTCCTGGTTCAGCAGGGCCGAGGTCCCTTTAGAGAGGCACTGACATTTAAAGGCATGACGACTTTCAGTGATGGGAATAGGGATATGGACTCACCAAGAGCTTTGAGTCCCTTTGTTTGAAGGAGGGAAGAGCGAGCAATAGTAGTTTTGTGACGTCAAGGTGAGAGCTGATGAGGTCATTCCTGCTTCCAGTCCATTAATCTCTGGGCCATTTGAAGCCAACTGTTTATAAAGAAATGCCAGCTCCATTGGCAGTTTCTCCATAATTGTTCTAAAGAACTGGCATTACTTTTTCTTTCCTCTAACATATTCCAAATAATGCCTTGTTGCAGGAGAGCTCAAGTAGAATAGTTACCCATCCAAATCAACAATGTGAGATCACCTCTTTTATCCATCAGAGGCATTGGAGATAAATAGATCGATAAGGAAGTGGAATTCCTGTGTTTATGCTTTCAGACGATTTAACCAAAAGAACATTTAGCTGCTGCTCTTTCCTGTTTTGAAAGAACCCTCTGCTTGGGAGGTCAGTGACTGAATTCACATCTTCAGTATTTTGCATGAAATCATTCAAAAAGAAGGCCTCTGTCCCTCTTGAATGGATTTCACAGCACAAAAGCCCATATGCTTCTTAGCTGTTATTTGGAATGGCATGGTACCTTGGAGAAGAGGGTCAAAAATCTCCCAGTGACCTTTATATTATGGGGACTATACTAGAGCTGCAACAGAATAAAGGATTAATGGCTTTGTGTAAAACACACTTAGACTTTCTAAACCCTCTATTAGAAAAAATAGAGAATAAGGCTCTTCTAGAAAAAAAACCAAGCTAAAGGAGAGATATTTATATTTGGGGCATAAAGAAAGCAAAATCACTGAGATGAGCCTATAATTTGGTTGAGGACAACACTGTTGAAAAATATTCCAAAGGCACTTAGTTCTAAATCTCTTAGCAATAATCACCTTGGATTACGGTTTTGTGTTGACTTGTTGATCTCTCCTGCTTGCCTAAGTCTTCCAAGCTTAGTATCTGGAACAAATACAATGCTTAAAGGCTTAGTGAATTAAAGAATGAATGCAAAGACTCAATTCTATATGCTATGAGGTATAGAATAAGAAGGAGCAGTCAGGGTGTGGTAATACCCAGAGCAAAACACTTGCTGTGTTTTTAAGGCCTTTGCCTCAAACAAGCCAAGATGAAAACTTTTAAGGGGAAACATGCTCCCTGAGAGGAAGATTGTATTGGCAACAACCACAGTGTCTTAAGCAACATTAAACACTTAACAGCTCTTGATAGATGAGCTAGGAATTTGGAGCATATATGCCCCTGGGAAATCAGCCAAAACACTGCATGGCTATATATTTTAAATCTATAGTAACAGCTCAGACAAATTGAGGTTGTTCTCAACTCTGACCCTCACAGGGTTCCTCCCTGATGAAAGCTGCTTTCCTTTCCCCCTGGTGTTCTCATTTTACTTCTTAGAAGAGAACGAAATGTTCTGCATGGAATTTTATCTTTAAATTTCTGTGGCCAGTGAGGAGAGCCCAAGGGCATGTCTCAGAAAAATGGAAGGACCCAGGTGTGTGGTCTCATCTTTACAGCATGATATATTTAACACCCTAATCATCTAAATTGAACACACTGAACTTAGAGCCTTTTTCTAACTTGGGAAAAAAAAATCATGTTTTGACAAATTCCATACAGTTCAACTGAAATCAAGCCTGTTAGCCAGAATCAAGGCCACAGGCAACTGTCCTTAGTATTTCTAAACTGTTGTCTAAATAGACTCATGAGATGACATGGTTGTCCACAGTAATGTTCTTCCACAGACCAACCTGACATGACAGGAACGTTTATCAAAGAATGAAATTCATGTCAGGCATGAACATGTTCAGCTGTCTCCTTCATTGCTGTGGTTGAATTTGTCATAACACAGGACTGTGCTTGCATACCTGGTTTACCCAGAGATCTTTTTGTGTTTGACAGTTGCTACTCTAGGAGCCTAACATCCTGCTTCCTCAGAGAAAGGTTAAATTGTCTTTCTCCAGTTTTGCATCACGGAGAGAAGAGCACAACTTTTTGGGCATAGCTAGTGTGGTGGAAGAGCAAAAGCATGAGAATCAGGAATCTTATCCTCCTGGGCATCTTAGGTGGGACTGATTTACAACCATGACACTGAACAGAATGGAATGGTGCTTTCTTTATATCAGTCAATTCTTCTGAGGTTCCACTAGCCTGTATTTGTGCCTTATCCAGAATCCACTCCCTGGGGTTGAAATTAGATCTGCCTCTGGAGATGGGATATTTAGTGAACAGCCCTCTGTTGAACAGACACCTTCTCAATGAGGATATCCTTCAAGGTTGAGAAGAAGGAGCTAAGCAGAGGGGAAGGGTTGCATGTGATCATAGCATAAACAAGACCAGGCTGAGAACTTGAAACCCACCTTAACCAGGGCCTTCTTGGCCACTGTATACCTCTGAAAGAAGGAAATATTCTGGGGGCAGGGAGGATTTTCTCTCCCTTCACTGTGATTCCCCTTGGTCTCTAGCCGAAAGCCCCAGTCCCTTGACACAGTCTTCAAAGCCTTCCTGATATGGTCTTGCTTACTTTCCCAGCTTAATTTCTTGCCTTTGCAGCCTCAAACTTTATGAACTGACAATCCTTCTATATGTGCCGTGCCACATTTAAGCTCTGCCCTTGTATGCTGCATTTCCTTTGTCTGGCTAATTTCTTTTTCAGCCTTTTGTAAGGACCTCCTTAACCAGAGCGACTCCATCTCAGTTGAGCAGCCATTTTGTTGTTTGTGCAGTAAAACTTAAATTGACCTTCCCCCCCCGCCCCTCCCACCAGTTTCCACTTACTTAGAAGCAAATCCAGAAAACCAGTAAAATATGGTCGACTAGTCCCTGATAACAGAGCCCAAATACAAGGGCAGGTCAGGTCAAGTGCAGATAACAGAGCCCAGAATACAAGGACGAGTCAGGCCAGGTGGAGACATCCAATCAGTAAAGTGCACATACCTTCTCCCTAACTACCAAAGAATGTGGGCCCCACCTTTTGGGTGCCAATTCTGACCAAGGCGATAGGCTAGTTCAAATAGCTACTATAGGTTGAATTGTAATTCAATTGGCCACCCGTGTGTGACCTATCATGACTATGCAACTTTCTCTGTGTGTTACAATCTCATTGGCCACCTGTGTGTGGCCAGGCTCAGCCACATGGCCTTTGCTCTATAAAAGTTAGTCTGTGAGGCTGAGAGGGGTCTCTCCCTCCATAAGGGACGGCCCTGACCAGTCGGTTTGATTCTCAATACTGGTGCGAAATAAAGCTTTGCTTGACCTTCGCTTTGTATCAGTCTTGCTCCTTTGATCACGTACCCCATCACATTTAGGATTTGAATTAAGAATCATCTTGCTCAAGAATGGAATCCCACATTGGGCTCCTACTTCAGTGGGGTGCCTACTTCTCCCTGCTTCTACCTCACCTGCCTTTGCTTGCCATTCTGCCTGCCTGTGTTCTCTCTCTCTCACTCTGACAAATAAATAAATGAAATCTTAAAAAAAAAAGAAGAAGAAGAAGAAGTAGGGCACCTGGGTGGCTCAGTGGGTTAAGCCTCTGCCTTTGGCTCAGGTCATGATCTCAGGGTCCTGGGATCAAGCCCCGAGTTGAGCTCTCTGCTCAGCAGGGAGCCTGCATCCCCCCTCTCTCTCTGCCTGCCTCTCTCCTTACTTGTGATCTCTCTCTCTGTCAAATAAATAAATAAATCTTTAAAAAAAAAGGAGTTTCTTCAAGACTCATAAGACTGGATTAAGTTCCTTTTATGGGCATCCATAATACTTTGTGTATATCTCTATGGCTAACCTATATTGTCTCTTCTCCTTTACTTAGCATGAGAGGTATTGATCCCTCTTCTGGAATGAAGAACATATTCTCTCAGATGCTGGAAGTGCCAGTGGAGACAATCTTCAAATGCCAGCTCCCTCTGGGGATTGCCTTTGTTGAAAAGAGCCATCTAAGACAAGTTAGATCCCTTTTCTGGGGTGGTCAGCATCCAATGACTAATCAACACAGAGGTTAAAGGCTTGGGCCTTACACCTAGGGAGGTTCAAGTCCGAAGCTCTTGAGAACTTCAGAAATCTCTGCAGGGTCAGCTGTGGCTTGTCCTGATACTGTATCATAACTCAACTTCTCCCTGTGCCTAATCCTGTTTCCTTCCTGCCTTTCCATGGGTGTTGATTCCAAGAACTCCCTCATCAATTTTCTGCCTGTTGTTCTCCACCAGAATCAGCTTCCAGCGATCTCAATGTGTGACACTTACCTTCATTTGATCAGAGAAAGTTGAGGACAGAGATACCTTATTCATCTTTATATTTCTAGCACATAGTAAGGTGTCTGGCACAGAGTGTGCTTTCAACAAATGCTGATGGGCAGTCTGAATAAATGAAATTCAAAGTGAGAGAGGCATTTCATATTGTTAAGAGTAATGAAGTGGTCAATCAAGTTTCCTCTAGAAGGCATAGAGCTTCATCATACTGATAGCCTTGACAATTAAATAGGGGAAGGGTCCTGGACTTGGAGTTAACATATCTGGGTACAAGTCTTATTCTTCCCCTTACTTATTAAACCTGCGCATTGTTGGGTTCTAGCACCAAAACCAGGGCACACTCAAAGCAGGTGCTACTTATAAAGCAAAGGCCAAGTTCAAGGAAAACAACAAACAGTGCAGTATTGGGAGCCATTAACGTGTTATGATATCTAGGCCTGAAGGGATAGGGTGAAGGGGTCTGAGTTTAGAACCCAGAGAGGCCACTGGAAGGGAACTGTGGTTTGCCTAGAGGGATATGGCTTATTCACTGAGACCTGGTAATATGGGAGTTGGGGAGATAAATGCCCAGGGCTTATTCTCCATCACCCTTCCCCCTCTTACCAGGGTCTCCCCTTGGCCAAACCCAGTGAGAAGCCAGAAGCCCAGGGGGTCCTTGCTGCAGGCCAATGGATTTCCAGGAACAGAAGACAGAGAAGGGGGAGAGGGTGAAGAAGGGAAGAGAATTGGTCTGGAGTGAAAACAGAAGATAACTGGTACAGGAACCACAGAGACTCAAGAGTTCAACTGATGTGCATCTTACCTGGGGAAGGGAGCTCCACCTAGTCTACTGGATGGGTAAAATGCATAAACATGCTTTGTTAACTGCAAACTGAAATCCAATATTACATATAGTCTAATTGAAAATATTCACTTAATGTTTCCAAGAGAAGGTCTTCATATCATCCAAATCTAGGAAGAGTTTTTAGCAGACAGTGCTACTGATTCAGTAGCAGGAAATCAGTCTTGTGCCTGCTGGCTGTACTGCATGTTGATTCATGGGGACTGGGGTTTGGAAAGGCCAACTTTCTGAATCATGACCTTGTGACCTGAAATTTTAGTTCTTCAGTTCATACATAAGCATGTAGCATGTTTTCTTCTGTGAGGCGATTCAGAATTCTGAAAAATTTTATGCTACAGTTAAGCATTATTTGGTAGAATGGTGTCACTTCATTTATTTGTTCATTCATTCATTAAATTATTATTCATTAAAAATATTTATTAAAAAAATCTATATCATAACTTTTCTAACTCCTGCCATTGCTTTCATCTTCCATCCAGTGGAAACTGGCAAGATTTCAAATCTTCTGGAGTAAAGAAAATGTGTCCAGACTCAGTATCATTTGTGGGAAATGAATTCACAATAGTTGAATTTAGTTTTTAAAAACTAGCAATTCTTTCATTTGATTTATATTTTATTACTTTAAAATCCATTTTTAAAATTTTGTTTGTGCATATGTGTGTGGCTATGAGATCTAAAAAGCCAGAGAATTTGAATTTCCTGTGTCCCTTAGCAAAGGCATTATGGAATGTGTGCTTGCAAAACAGTTTCAGTTTCATTTACTCTCCTTTCTTCTCTCTACCTCTTCCTCTCCATCTCTTTCTCCTTCTCTATCTTTCTTCCTTCTCTCCTTCTTTCTTCCACACATTTGTGCATATGTTCACTTCATATATATTTACTAAAACTCTGCTGAGTACCAGTCACTCTTCTAGGGAGTAGAGATACAGAAATGAGTAAACTGAGAAAATCTGCTGCTTATATTCTAGTTGGGGTGACCGACAATAAGCAAGATGTGTAAGTATATATAAATATATAATCATATGTGAACTGTGGATTGGGAGAAAAATTAACTAAGAAAGAGAAATAGGGGGGCACCTGGGTGGCTCAGTGGGTTAAGGCCTCTGCCTTCAGCTCAGGTCATAATCCCAGGGTCCTGGGATCAAGCCCCATGTCGGGCTGTCTGCTCAGTGGGGAGCCTGCTTCCTCCTCTCTCTCTGCCTGCCTCTCTGCCTACTTGTGATCTCTGTCTGTCAAATAAATAAATAAAATCTTAAAAAAAAAAAAAAGAAAAAAAAAGAAAGAGAAATAGGAGTTGAACTGGAATTTTTCAGAGCGATCAAGGAATGTTCATATTTAACAGTACAGGTTGCTCTAAAACAACATAAAATGAAGGGGTGCCTGGGTGGCTCAGTGGGTTAAAGCCTCTGCCTTCGGCTCAGGTCATGATCCCAGGGTCCTGGGATCGAGCCCCGCGTCGGGCTCTCTGCTCATTGGGGAGCCTGCTTCCACCTCTCTCTCTCTGCCTGCCTCTCAGCCTACTTGTGATCTCTGTCTGTCAAATAAATAAATAAAAAATCTTAAAAAAAATAAAACAACATAAAATGAAGTTACACCATGTATTACAAACACAAAATTTTGGTTCTAAATCCTAACTCAGTGAGATTCTCCAAGTCCCACATTTTTTGCCTGCAAAGTAACAGAGATGGAGTGGGGGCAGAGAAAGTAGAAATGCTCTAACTGTAGTAAAATGATTTGGTGTAATATATAAACATAAAACTCAAAATCATTCTTCTTCTCATTCTTTCAGTCTGTCAGTAAATTCCCTTGGCTGTGCTGCCAATATATGTCCAGAGTCAGACCACAGCTCTCACCTCCCCTGGTACCACCTTGGTCTGAACCACCATCATATCTTGTCTGGTTTATTGCAATAAACACCTCATGGCCTCCCAGCTCCTAACCCTACACACATCAGCTAGAGTGAGCCTTTAAAAAGTCAGGCCTTGTCATTCTTTTGTTCAAACCCTGCTCTGCCTCCCAATTCATACAGACTAACTGCCAAAGTCCTTACAATGACCTTCAAGGCCCACTTTGACCTTTCCTACAACTCCCACCCTCACTCAGTCCCCTCTGACCACACTGGCATCTTCATTCTTTCATGAATGTCAAGAATTTTCTGCTTTTAGGCCCTTGCTTTATCTTCCTCTATCTGGAATGTTTTCCCTAACTTACCCATTTTACTAATTCCCTCAAATCTTTATTCATTTCTCTTCTCAGCAGGGCCTATCTGGACTAACTTCATGAAACTTCTCAAACTTTCCCCTTCATCATTCACACCCCTGACCCTCATAGTACTCACCACTTTTACACATTGGATAACATTTACTGAAACAATTGACTTATTATGTTTATGTGTATCTCTGTCTGCTAGAAATAAACTTCATGAGGGCAGTCCATGTGCCAGAAACAATGCCTGGTCCAGAGCAGGAACTCAATAAGTATTTGTTTAGAATAATTAATGCTCTCTTAAGTGCGTGCCTGTGCACACACACACACACAGAACCCATATAAACTTTTCCTATGATCTCATCTCCTTTCACACTGTCTTTGGTCCAAACCACTTTCCCACACACTTTTTGGTCATATGTCCTACTGTTATGGACTGAATGCTTGTGTTCTGTCAGATTCATATGTCGAAGCCCTAACACTTAATGTGGCTATATTTGGAGATAGGGCCTTGAAGGAATTAATTAAGGTAATTATTAGTAATCAAGTTTTTGTTTTGTTTTGTTTTGTTTTGTTTTTAGAGAAAGTTGGGAAAGGGGAGAGGTAGAGGGAGAGAGAGAATCCCAAGCGGGCTCCACAATGGGTGGGGAGATCTCACAACCTTCAGATCGTGACCTAAAAAGAAATCAAGAGCCTGACACTTAACTCACTGAGCCACCCAGGTGCCCCACTAGTAATTAATAATTAAATAGGGTCCTAAAGGCGGGACCCTGATCCCATAGCATTAGTCCTTTTTAAGAAGAGACAACAGAGAGCTCGCTTTCTCTATTCTTCTTCATGCACTGAGGAAAGGCATGTGATCACACAATCAGAAGGCAGCCTTGTGTAAGTCAGGAAAAGAATTCTCACCAGGAACTAAATTGGCCAGCACCTTGACCTTGGACTTCCAGCTTTCAGATCTGTGAGAAATAAACTCTTACTGTTGAAGTCATACAGTAGTTGGTGTTTTGTTATGGCAGTGCTAGCAGACTAATACACCTAACCACACGTTTAGACTCACCTTAAAGCTCTTCTCCTCCAGTAAATCATTGCCAAATGTATTAGTCCATAGGGACATCCATTTACTGACCTTTGATAGCATTTTGAAGTAAATGACAAATTTTAGACTTTGATTATAGTTTGCATTGACTTATTCTCTGTGTTATGTATGTGTATTTGGTTTCCCCACAAAAGTATAAGCTGCTTTATGAGGGCGGAGGTTGAAACAAATACAAGTCCATGGGGCCAAGTTCTCTTTGAAGAAAGCAACTGTGTTGTCTTCACAGTGAGGATTATAGGATTATTTTATGGCCCAAGGTCACATAAATGATCCTGAAACAGAACTGGATAGAATTCTCATAAATCCTATACCAGGATTCCATTTTTGAAAAAAGGATCATTTTTGATAGATGTTGAATTCATAAGAAAATGAAGGCTTTCTAAAAATATATTTATGACAAAATGAAGTTCTTAAGGATAGCAAAGAATGTCTTCTTGACACCAGACTAAGGAATAAGAGGCAGGGGGTCAGAAATGAAACCCTGGATCTTAACCTCATCTCGCAATTATCTACGACATCGTGTACCCCACCTTCATGCTGTGCAGGCAAGCTCATCAGTGACACAGTGAGGCTGAAATAATGAGAAAGAGCAGCAAACTAGGGGAAGGAGCACAGACTATGCATTCATTGATCAAGCAGGCAGGCAGGGATAAGCTGAAAGGGATAAGAGAATAGAAACCTTTAGATAGTTACTCATTTGGAAAAAAATAAACAACAACCCTTTGGTGTATAAGATTATGGGAAAGGAGAGGCTGTTGTCCTGACTGAAACGGGAGCTTGCGCAGACTTTGATGGAGATGTTCTACATGTGCTTTTCCATAATATACATTGCTACAAACTAAACAATCTATTACCAACTAAAATGGGGTTTCAAAAATTCCTTTGCCTAAGTTACCATAGCATGTTTGGTAGTTGGGTTCACAGGTCAGCCTGCAAAGATCTCTTTGAACTGAAATATTGCAGTTTTGGTGTAAAAACTACACCAACTTGAAAATGATATAATTTACAGCTGATGGTTAAGTTAAAAACACTTCATCTGAGGAAGAGGAGAAAGTGGACGTGCATTCCTGTAGAAATTCTGGAGGAATTTTGGGTTTCTCCCAATCTTTGAATAGTGCTGTTGTTTACTATGTTTATTTTTACTTGTAAAGGCACAACTTTACTTTTCTTTAATAGATACCTGCCTAGGACTACCTTTTCACATATAGAACAAGTCAACTAGGAATGAATGAAAAAATAAGACAAGAATTTTTATCAGGAAACTAAGCAAGAAGCAGCAAAGAGAAAGGGGTTAGAGAAAGTGTGACTGAATGTTCAAAAGAGAGTGTACTTGCTGAGTGGGCTGGAGGTGTGTAAGAGAAAGGCAGAGTCTGAATATGTGGATAACCCAGTGCAAGTTGGTGGAAAGTGCTGGTTTGGAGTCCACCTTGACTTGGACTTGCATTCTGGACAAACTGTAATTCTGGACAAATTACTCCCTTAACATCTCTGCCTTAATTTCCTTCCTCATCTGTGAAATGAAGAAAGTCTTCACTTCAAAACATTGGTGTGAGGATTAAAGGAGGGAATGTCGCTGAAACTGAGAGCTGGGAATCCAAAAGTAAGAGTCATCAGTGAGAGTGCTGCTGCAGGCCCGCAGGGTGGGAGTGTGCACATCAGTAATGGGGCAGAGCACTGGCTGGTTATCGCTTGGAAGGCACTGGAGCTGAAGGTGGGGTGGGGGAAGGAACGGTAGGAGCACTAAGGGAGGAGCAGAGTGTGTGTGTGTGTTGGGACTATTATATGCCCACAGTGGAGGGAATAAATGCATAATGGAATGTATTATACTGTGCTCTGTTCTGCAGTGGAGTTTAGCATGGCCTCAATTATTCTTTTTCATTGAGAAATAGCACAATATCTCTGGGGTCTTTATCTGCAAGCATCATTAGGTTGCTTGTGAACGTTAGAAAGAAATTACGGTTATAGCCCCAGGGCACCATTTCTGAGGAGCCTTGTGGGGCAGGGGAACAATAGGAGCATTGCTCTGCAAAGCACTGTATCTATTTGTTATCTCCCTAGGGGACCGTTAGAAGGCAACCAAGTCACAGTGAGGGTGCAGTAAACAGTAAGGACCTTTTCCTGTCTTCCCTTGGAAGGAATGACTTCAGTCTTTGCTTTGTGTCCATCTTGGCCAATCCACAGCCTTGCTTTCTCAGGATGCCTTTTTCATTTCTCTTTCCTTTTACCACGGGGATTTTCAGCTGGGCTTTGGAGGGGTGGCGGGGGGAGAGGATATCAAAAATAGCAGAGAAGCTTTTCAAAATGCACATGCCAGCAGCCTGTCTGGGTGGACTTCGGTACCTGGTGCCACCTTGAGAGAAACAGTGGATCACATACAGGCCCACCCACAGCTCACAGTCAGGTTTCTCTATCACAGGGCTCTTTTCTTATACCTGGACCTGTGCAAACTTCTTTGCAGTCCTCTTCATCTCATCTTCTCTAAATTCCCTAAATAATCTCAGAGAGCCATGTTGCATTCCAGGAAAGATGGGCTTATTGGTTAGCTACTTAGATTTTCTAGAAGTAATTGTAAGATTTTATTTATTTATTTGAGAGAGAGAATGAGCACATGCACTCAAGCAGGGTGAGGGCCAGAGGGGGCGGAAGAGGGAGAGGGAGAGGGAAAGAATCTCAAGCAGACTCCGCACTGCACAGGGAGGCTGACGTGGGGCTTGATTTCAGGACCCAGAGATCATGACCTGAGCTGAAACCAAGAGTTGGACACTTAACCAAACGAGCCACTCAGGCACCCCTAGAAGTAATTTTAAGTAACTTTGCAACTGTTTTAAAACTTCATTGAAAAACTGCATTTTCACTGTATGACAATTGTCAATTTTCCAATTTTCTCCAGAAATCAGAATGGAGAATCAGCTTGAGAGTTGGTGGTGTGACTAGCACTCTTCCCTGGGAAAGAAAAAGAAGTCAGTGGATGAGAGACCTGAAGGGACTTTCCAGCCCTCAGGAAACTGCTGAGGGGCCTAGAATCATGACAGTCTTCCTTATGGATATCCCACAGTTCAAGGCATGGCCTAGATACATTGTTTCCAGGCAAAGAAAACTCCACTGGGTTATTGAACAGAATATTCTAAGAATCTTTTAAATCAACAGCTCTGCTGCTTGCCCATGAGGAATGTGCCCTCCCTGGGGATGCCTGGAGAAAACGGAATGTGCACCAACAGTGGGGCCTTACCTCATCCTCCTCCAGTCTCTGTGGGCTTTTTTTGTGCAACGTGATAGCTGGACCTCCCTGCCCTCTGCGTCTGCACTCTGGGCAATGCCATGAAGCGGACTAGACTTGCCTTTCAGTTCATCATTTTGTACTCAATGATACTTTATACCCTCACACTGCCCCCTGGCTGTTCAAAACTTATTTGGGGGAGATGCAGTATATATTAAAATTTGCAAACTAATAGATAGTCTGTTTATAGATGTTTTATCTCAAGAGTCTTTTAAATTCTTATTTAAAACTTGTTACCAACATTTGAGTCAAGAAGCAAAATCCTAGATTCTTAGCCTTTCATGAAAAAATTCAAAAGTTGTAACCTCAATAGACCACATTTCCTCATGTCATAAAGTTATCCCCTTTAGAGGGAGTTAGACGGCACTCCTCAGTCCTTCCTCTTAATTTAAATGGATATGTTTCACTCGATTTAAAAAAAATGTAGAGGCTTGAGGCGCCTGGGTGGCTTAGTGGGTTAAAGCCTCCGCCTTCGGCTCAGGTCATGATCCCAGGGTCCTGGGATCGAGCCCCGCATTGGGTGCTCTGCTCAGCGGGGAGCCTGCTTCCTCCCCGCCCCAACTCTCTCTCTGCCTGCCTTTCTGCCTACTTGTGATCTCTCTGTCAAATAAATAAATAAATAAATCTTAAAAAAAATAAAAAAAATAATATTCTGGTTTGCTATTTCCCAGTGTAGGAATATGGATAAGCAACCTAGGCATTCATCAGATTTGAACCCCAGCCTGCATAATGGAGGGCACATTACTTAACTCTGGACATCTTTTTCTCATCTGTGAGATGGGATAATAATAATTCTTTCATAAGTTGTTAAAGGGGTTATATAAAATATTTGTATATGGCATCCAGCATGATGCCTACTCATAGAAAACTCCTAATTAAGGGCAACTATTTGGGGGAATTCCTCTCAAAAAGTATTTCATGAATTACACTTTTCCTAACCCTTTCTCTCATTTCTTCTCTCTCGATGCTTGTTTCCAACTCATAAACACGAACATTTTTGCCACTCATTCAACAAATATGGAATTAAATGTCAACTAAGTGCCAGTCAGTGTGTTAGGTGCTGGAAAAAGTAGAGTGCAAGGAGATATATTTTCTTTCTTCATTCTTTTTTTTTTTTAAGATTTTATTTATTTATTTGAGAGAGAGATTGAGAAAATGAGTGGGAGGAGGGGCAGAAGGAGAGGCAGTTTCCTGTGATTTATTTCCAACTAACAAGAGTATGAGAAAAAAATGTCTCTCTAGACATTCTTGCTGCTGACATAATGAAATGAGTGACCATGTTGGAAATGCCCACTTGGCAAGGACTTGTGGAGAGCCTAAAGGAAGCAGAGGCAGCCTCTATGAATGGAGGGCTCTTAACCTGACACCCACCAAGAAGCTAAGCCCCCAGTTCTAGAGCCATAAGGATATGAATTCTGCCAACCTGAGTGAGATTAGAAGCAGATTCTTCTCCAGCTAAGTTTCCAGATGAGAATCTTGGGAGACCTTTGATAGTAGCTTCCATCTAGAAAACCCAAGTTAATTAATGAACAGACAGAACTAATATGGGAATACAGTGAGTTAGCTAGAAAACAAGTTGAGGATATAAAAAACAATATGTACCAGCAACAATCAACTAGAAAATAATAGAAAAATCTCATTTATTATAGCAACAACTCTAAACTGTTGAGAAATAAGCCTAAAAATAAGTGTGCAAGACTTTATGGAAAGAACTATAAAACTTTATTGAAGAATATGAAAGAAGAACTAAAATAAGAAGCTAATACATCATGTTTGTGGATGGAATAATTTAAACCTTAAAGGTGTCAATTTTTCTCAAATTAATCAATAAAATCAATGGGGTCCTAGTCAAAATCCCCTCAAAAATTTTCATGCCACTTCAAAAACTGATTTTAAAAATTATGAAATTTTTCTCTATTGCTTATGGAAATATATTGTAAAGACTTAATAAACTGTGTAATTTTTGTACAAGAAAGGGAACATGTATCAGTGGAATAATTAGGAAATTTGGAAATAGTTAAAAAACATCTGTAGGATGTGGAGAAGAGGGAACCTTTGTATACAGTTGCTGGAATGTAAATTGATGCAACCACTGTTATCTCGTAATTCCATTATTGGGTATTTACCCAAAGAGAGTGAAAATATTAATTTGAAAAGATATGCATCCCTATGTTTATTGCAACATAATTTACAATAGCCAAAATATGGAAGCAACCTAAGTGTCCACCAATAGATGAATGAATAAGTAAGGTATGGTGTATGTGTGTGTGTGTGTATGTATGTATACATTCATATACATTCACAGACACACTTTTGTATACACATACAATGAAATACTACTTAGCCATAAAAAGAATGGTGGTGGGTATTATGGAGGTCACGTATTGCACGGAGCACTGGGTGTAGTGCATAAACAATGAATTTTGGAACACTGGAAAAAAATAAAATTAAATTAAAAAAAAAAGAATGAGATCTTGCCATTTATGACAACATGGATGGACCTGGAGGATGTTATATTAAGTGAAATAAGACAGAGAAAGATAAATACCACATGATTTCACTTTTATGTGAAATTAAAAAAAAAACAAATGAAGAAATAAACAAAAATAGAAACAGACTCATAAATACAGAGAAAAAACTGGTGATTGTCAGAGGGGAGGTAGCTGGGGGAAGTGTGGGCAAAGTAAGTAAAAGGGGATTAAAAGGTACAAACTTTCAGTAAGATGAAAAGTACAGCATAGGGAATATAGTTAATAATATATTATAATAATGTATGCTGACTACACTTATTGTGGTGAGCACTGGCAGTGTATAGAATTGCCAAATTACTATGTTGTACACCTGGAACTAATATAACACTATATATAAACTATATTTAATTTTTAAAAATTTTAAATAATTTTTAAAGATTTTATTTATTTATTTGACAGAGAGAGAGACAGAGAGAGAAAGAGAGCACACAGAGGGAGAGTGAGAAGGAGAAGCAGACTCCCCACTGAGCAAGGAGACCAATGTGGGACTTGATCCCAGGACCCTGAGATCATGACCTGAGCCAAAGGCAGACACTTAACTGACTGAGCCAGCCAGGTGCCCCTATACTTTGATTTTTAAAAATCCGTAAGAATTTATAATATAATCAACATGACATTTCAAAGTGGTAAAGTAAGGAAAAGCTAGACATTCACAAAAATAAGTCCCAGATCCATTAAAGATGTAAATATGAAAAAAAACCCCTAAACACCATAAGCTGAAAATACCCAAGAGAATATTTTTTTCTAGGCGCAGAAAAAATTTTCTGAAACAAGACACAAAATGAACTAAGTATAAAGAAAATAATACACTAAATAAAAATGAAAATTTCATATATCAAAAACTTTCATAGGCAAAGTCAAAAGGCCAGAGAAAGATTGGGAGAAAATATCCAGACTATATAGAGAATTCCTAAAACTCAACAACAGATAAACCAAACAACTCAGTTAAAAAATGGGCAATGGAACTTGAATAAACATTTCTCAAAAACAAACAAACAAAAAGCAAAACCCTAAACCCCACAAAACACTCCACTTCTGCCTCCTTAAGACAATATTACTTAAGATATAAGTCTCATTAGCTTCATGGGGAAAAGACAATACCAAAAGCTTGTATTGTCACCTTAACCACTTTACTAGCAGTGTGTGGCTTTAAGAATTTTAGAGATTTTCAGCCTTAGTCTACAAACTGGCATTTCAGGTTTACCAAGACAAAAATCTACCTCTGTCTGCTGAATGTGTATGTGCTCAATATGGCTTTAGATTCTGTCCCTGGGGCTTAACATTGCAGCCGTGACAGAATGGGGGAAGCCATGTGAATTCAGTGAGCAGCTGGCCTGGGTCTTAGCAGACTAACATTTCTCCAAAAAAGATAGATGGATGGCATATAAGCACATGAAAAGAGATTCAACATCACTGATCATTAGAGAAATGAAAATCAAATCTATAATTAGATACCACATCACATTCATTAGGATGACCATTATCTAAAACCAGAAAACTATGAGGTTGATGAGAATGTGAAGAAATTGGAACCTTACCTTGTGCACTGTTGGTGGAAATGTAAAATGGCACAGCTACTATGAAAAACAGTATGATGATTCCTCAAAAAATTAAAAATAACATATATGGTCCATTAATTCCACTTCCGGGTATACTGAAAGTTGGGCCTCAAAGAAATATCTGTATACCTGTATTCAAAGTAGTATTACTCACAACATCTAAAATATGGAAGTAATCCAAGTGCCCAGTTTTACAAGGAGAAAAGAGTCATGGGGATGGATGGTGGTGATAGTTGCTCAAAAACGTGAATACATTTACTACCATTGAACCATACACACAAAACTGATTAAAATGGTAAATTTTATGTTTTTTTTTTTTTACCACAATTAAAAAAAGAAAGGAAATTCATTATAGGCAAAGTCAAAAGGCAAGAGAAAAATTGGAAGAAAAAATCTGCTACACACTCAACAAATAAAGAATTAGCTTCCAGAACATATTAAAAACCTTCATAGGTTCAGTAAGAAAACACACACACACACACACACACACACACACACACACACCAAAAAAACAAGCAGAAGAAAAATGGGCAAACACTAAGAACAGGAAATACAGGAAATACAGAGAAGTGCAATAGTCAATAAATATATAAAAAGATATTTAGCTTCACTAGTGAAGCAATAAGAAAACTTTCCATTTATCAAATTGGCAACAATCTAAAAACTATTTTTCATTATCATTAAAAATTCTTTTTTTTTTTTTTACCTTAGATGCTTCATATAAATTAAATGATACAGTGGTTTTTAAATTTTTAATATTTATTTAATTATTGTGATTGGCTTATTTTATTTAGTACATGTCCTTGAGGTTCATTCATATTCTAACATGGGAGAGGATTTCCCTCCTTTTTAAGGCTGGATAATATTCCATTGTATTTCATTTTGTTTCTCTATTTATCTGTTGAAAGATACTTGGGTTGCTTCCACCTCTTGGCTACTGTGAATAGTGCTGCAATGAAGGAGTGTTCAACTATTTCTTTGAGACCCTGCTTTCAATTCTTTTGGTTATACACCCAGAAGTGAGATAGCCAGATCATATGGTAGTTGTATTTAAAAAATTTTGAGGAAATCTCATGCTGTTTCCATAGCAGCTGTACCATTTTACATTCTGACCAATAGTGCACAAGGTTCCAATTTCTCCACATCCTAATCAAACCTTGTTATTTTCTTTTCTTTAATATTAACTGTCCTATGGGTATGAATCCGTATCTCATTGTGGTTTTGATTTGCACTTCTCTGATGATTAATAATATTGAGCATCTTTTCAATCTTTTCACATGCTTGTCACTCATCTGTAAAACTAAAATTGTCTATTCAAGTCCTTTTCTCAATCCCCCTTTTATTTTGTTGAAATACACATAACATAAATTTTACCATTTTAAAGCATATAGTTCAATGCTATAAAGTACATTCATATTGTGTGGCACCATTGCCAACTGCCATCTTCAAAACCTTTTTCATTTAGAAAATCTTAAACTCTATACCCATTAAACAATAACTCCCCATTCTTCCCTCCCCTAATCCTAATTCTATTTTTTTTTTGTCTCTAGGATTTTGACTACTCTAAGTGCCTCATATAAATGGGATCATATTGTCATTTTCAAATTAGGTGATTTGATCTTTTGTTGTTGAGTTGTAGGATTTAGTTATGTATTCTGGATATTAACTCCTTATATGGTATATGATTTGCAATTATTTTCTTCCCTTTTGTAAGTTGATTTTTCACTCTGTTGATTGTGTCCTTTGATGCACAAAGTCTTTAAGTTGATGTAGTCCCATTTGTCTATTTTGACTTTAGTTGCAGGTGTTTTTGTTGTCACATCCAAGAAATCATTGCCAAGTTCAATGTCATGTGATTTCCCTTTACATTTTCTGCTAGGAATTTTTAAACTTTAGTTCTTTTGTTTAGGCCTTTACTGTCTTAAGTTAATTTTTATATATTGTTTAAGATAAGGGTCCATTTGTTGAGGAGACTGTCTTCTGCCATCAACAAGAATGAAATCTTGCCATTTGCAATGATGTGGATGGAACTAGAGGTATTAGGGTGAACAAAATAAGTCAATCAGAGAAATACAAATACCATATGATTTCACTCGTATTTGGAACTTAAGAAACAAAACAGATGAGCATAGAGGAAGAGAAAGAAAAGATGAAAACTGAGAGGGAGGCAAACCATAAGAGATGCTGAACTCTAGGAAACAAACTGAGGGTTGCTCGAGAGGAGGTGTGTGTGTGGCGGGAGGGAGGGATAATTGGGTGATGGGCATTAAGGAGGACACTTGATATAATGAGCACTGGGTGTTATATATAACTGATGAATCACTAAATTCTACTCTTGAAACTAATAAATAAAGGTAAGGGTCCAACTTCATCCTTTTGCATATGAATATTCAATTTTCTTAATACCATTTATTGAAGAGATTGTCTTTTCCTCATTAAGTGCTCTTCGCACTTTGGTCGAAGATTATTTAACCATATGAGAGGGGTTATTTCTGGGCTTTCTTTTCTATTCAACTGGTCTAATTTTACTGCAGTGCCACACTGCTTTGATTACTGTAGCTTTGTGATGTGATTTGAAATTAGAAATATAAATCTTTCAACTTTGTTTTTCTTTTTCAAAAATTTTTTGACTGATGGCTAATGATGAACATTTTTTCATGTGTTGGTTAGCCATTTGTATGTATTCTTTGGAGAAGTGTCTCTTCCTGTCTTCTGCCCAGTTTTTGACTTATTTGTTTTTTAGGTGTTGAATTTGAGAAGTTCTTTATAGGTCTTGGATATCAGCCCTTTGTCTGTGGTGTCATTTGCAAATATCTTCTCCCATTCTGTGTGTTGCCTCTTTGTTTTATTGACTGTTTCCATTGCTGTGAAGTTTTTATCTTGATGAAGTCCCAAAGTTCATTTCTGTTTTTGTTTCCCTTGCCTTTGGAGACACATCATGAAAGAAGTTACTGTGGCTGATGTCGAAGAGGTTATTGCCTATGTTCTCCTCTAGGATTCTGATGGATTCCTGTCTCACATTGAGGTCAATAATGTTTATCTTTATGTATGATATAAGAGAATGATAGAATTTCATTCTTCTGTATATAGTTGTCCAATTTTCCCAGCACCATTTATCAAAGAGACTGTCTTTGTTTCCATTGGATGTTTTTTCCTGATTTGTCGAAGATTAGTTGACCATAGAGTTGAGGGTCCATTTCTGGGCTCTCTATTCTGTTCCATTGGTCTATGTGTCTGTTTTTGCGCCAGTATCATGCTGTCTTGGTGACCACAGCTTTGTAATAAAGCTTGAAATCAGGCAACATGATGTCCCTAGCTTTGTTTTTCTTTTTCAGCATTTCTTTGGTGATTTGGGGTCTTTTCTGGTTCCACACAAATTTTAGGATTGTTTATTCCAGTACTTTGAAAAATGCCAAAGGCATTTGATTGGGATGGCATTGAAAGTATAGATTGCTCTGGGCAGCATAGACATTTTAACAATGTTTGTTCTTCCAATCCATAAGCATGGAATGTTTTCCCCACTTTTTGTATCTTCTTCAGTTTCTTTCAAAAGTTCTTTGTAGTTCCTAGAGTATAGGAACTACTGTAATCTAGGAACTACCTCTTTGGTTAGGTTGATTCTAAGTTATCTTATGGTTTTTGGTGCTATTGTAAGTGGAAGCGACTCTCTTGTTAGTGTATAAGAAAGCAACTAATTTCTGTGCATCAATTTTGTATCCTGCTACATTACTGATATGCTGTATGAGTTCTAGTAATTTGGGGGTAGAATCTTTTGGGTTTTCCACATAAAGTCCACATCATGTCCAAATAATGTCATCTGCAAAGAGAGAGAGTTTGACTTCTTTGTCAATTTGAATACCTTTTATTTCTTTTTGTTATCTGATTGCTGTTGCTAAGACTTCTAGTACATAGCACTATGTTGAACAATAGTGGCGAGAGTGGGCATCCTTGTCGTGTTCCTGATCTTAAGGGAAGGGCTCTCAGCCTCTCCCCATTGAGAATGATATTTGTTGTGGGTTTTTCATACATGGATTTTATGAAATTGAGGAATGTTCCCTCTATCCCTGTACTCTGAAGAGTTTTAATAAGGAAAGTATGCTGTATTTTGTCAAGTGCTTTTTCTGAATCATTTGAGAGGATCCGTGGTCCTTGTCTCTTCTCTTATTTATGTGTCCTAACACGTTGACTGATTTGCAAATGTTGAGCAATCCTTGCATCCTAGGGATAAATCCCATGTGGTTGTGGTGGATAATCCTTTTAATGTACTGTTGGATCCTATTTGCTAGGATCTTGTTGAGAATTTTGGCATCCATACTCATCAAGGATATTGGTCTGAAATTCTCCTTTATGATGGGGTTTTTGTCTGGTTTTGGGATCAAGGTAATTTTGACCTCATAGAAAGAGTCTGGAAGTTTCCTTCTGTTTCTACTTTTTGAAACAGCATCAGAAGAGTAGGAAATATTTCTTCTTTGAATGTCTGGTAGAATTCCCCAGGGAATACATTAAGCCTTGGACTCTAGTTTTTTGGGAGGTTTTGATCAATGCTTTAATCTTGTTACTGGTTATTGATCTATTCAGGTTGTCAATTTCTTCTTGTTTCAGTCTTGGTAATATATAGGTTTCCAGGAATGCATCCATTTCTTCCAAGTTGCTTAATTTATTGGCATATAGCTGTTGATGATAATTTCTGATAATTGTTTTTATTTCCTTGGTATTAGTTGTGATCTCTCCCCTTTCACTAATAATTTTATTAATTTGAGTCCTTTCTCTTTTCTTTTGAATAAATCTGTCCAGTGGTTCTTTCAAAGAACAAACTTCTAATTTCATTGATGTGTTCTACTGTATTTCTGGTTTCTAATTCATTGATCTCTGCTCTAATCTTAATTATTTTCCTTCTCATGCATTGGTTAGATTTAATTTGTTGTTGATTCTCCAGATCTTTAAGGTGTAAAGATAGTTTGTGTATTTGGGATTTTTCTTTCTTTTTTTTTTTTTTTTGAGTGAGGCTTGGATGGCTATGTATTTCCTCCTTAGGACTGCCTTTGCTGTAACCCATAGGTTTTGGACCAATGTGTCTTCATTCTCCTTGGTTTCCATGAAATGTTTAAGTTCTTCTTTGATTTCCTGGTTGACCCAAACATTCTTGAGCAGGGTGGTCTTTGGCTCCAAGTGTTTGAATTTCCTCTAAAATGTTTCTTGTGATTGAGTTCCAGTTTCAAAGCACTGTGGTCTGAGAATATCAGGGAATAATCTCAGTCTTTTGGTGTCAGTTGAGACCTGATTTGTGACCCAGTATGTGATCTGTTCTGGAGAAAGTTCCATGTGCACTCGAGAAGAACGAGTATTCTGTTGCTTTAGGGTGGAATGTTCTGTATATATCTATGAGATCCATCTGGTCCAGTGTGTCATTCAAAGCTCTTGTTTCTTTGTTGATTTTCTGGTTAGATGATCTGTCTATTGTTGAGAGAGGAGTATTGAGGTCTCTAACTATTAATGTATTATTAACAATATGTCTCTTTATTTTGGTTAACAGTTGGCTTTAGACATCAGGGAAATTCAAATCAAAACCACATTGAGATACCACCTTACACCAGTAAGTATGGCAGAAATTATCAAGAAACAATAAGTGTTGAGGAGGATGTGGAGAAAGGGGAATCCTCTTACACTGTTGGTGGGAATGCAAGTTTGCACAGCCACTTTGGAAAACAGTGTGGAGTTTCCTCAAAAAGTTGAAAATAGAGCTACCCTATGACCTAGCAATTGCACTACTGGGTATTTACCCCAAAGATAGAGAAGCAGTGAAAGGAAGGGCCAGATGCACCCCAGTGTTCATAGCAGTAATGTCTATAATAGCCAAACTATGGAAGGAGTTGAGATGTCCTTCAACATATGAATGGATCTAAAGAAGATGTGGTCCATATACACAATGTAATATTACTCAGTCATCAGAAAGGATGAATACTCAACTTTTGCATCAACATGGATGGAACTGGAGGGGATTATGGTAAAAGAAATAAGTCAAGCAGAGAAAGACAATTATCATACAGTTTCACTCACATGTAGAACATAAGGAATAGCATGGAGGGCATCAGGGGAAGGAAGGGAAAACTGAAGGGGGAAAATCAGAGGGGAAGATGAACCATAAGAGACTGTGGACTCCAGGAAACAACCTGAGGGTTTCAGAGGGGAGGTGGGTAGGGGAATGGGTGAGCCCAGTGATGGGTATTAAGGAGGGACGGCATGGATTGCACAGAGCACTGGTGTTATACACAACTAATAAATCATTGACACTACATAAAAAACTAATGATGCTGTATGGTGACTAACATAACATAATAAAACATAATAAAATAGTACAAAATTATAATATGAAAGAAATCATGGAAAAAATTAGGCACAGACAATAAATTAATAAAACTATTATGCTTTTTCTGACAAAAATAAAAAAGAAGTTCATTGCATTAGTGTCAGAATAGCAAAATTGTTGGCAGCAACCTAAATGGCCATGTATGCTTAGGGAATCAACTAAAAATAAAGGCAAAAGCAAAAATGTAAACAAAGACATATGAAAAACAGTGTGGAGCATTTATACTAAGAAATATTATATGGTTATTGAAAAAACCAATCTTTTTGTTCCAACATACCTACAATTCCCAAATATATGTTTGAGTGAAAAAAGCCACACAGCTTGAAGCCAGTGTATATGTTGATCAAATTCACAGGTAAGATAAAACTAAATCTCAGCATCAGCAGATGTAGTCCCTGTTACCAGGCATTTCCCCTTGTGTAATTCTCTTAATATTATATGTGGTAAGCAATAGTATTCTTACTTGTTTATAATGAGAAAACTGAACCCCTAATTGTTAAAAAAATTTGCTCAAGTTCACACAACTAGTCAGAGGTAATACTTTGGCTTTACTGTAAAGCCTGTACCCCTAACCATTATAGTATATTGTCTTTATCATTTATAAAACTTGACTGTGGTCAAATGAGACAATATATGGAAAATCACTGTGTGATTATAAAAAGGACAGATATGGAGTGATGTCACCAAGATGGTGAAATAGGCTGTCCCTCACCCATTCCCCCACCACAACTATTCAAGAACAAGGCACTACTGAGAGAATCTTAAACATAGAGCTGAGACTGAAGCACTTTAGAGACCAAGACAGACTGCATTAGAAAGGTAAAAGGAGAGGTCTCCCCTGACCTCTGTTTCCTCCAGTGGGAAAAGAGAACGTGGGGTAAGGGAGGACAATAATTTTCCTTTTCCCACCATTTGGGTCATTTTGTGGGAGTCCCCACTCAGATCTCACACATGAAGATTGCAGGAGAATCTGTGGAGTTCAACCGCTGGGAATCAGACTGTGATGGAGAAAGAGAAAGGACTTTCAACCAGCATACAGATCTCGGCAGACCAAATTCATACCTGCAGTGCCCAAATAGTAATCCTAACCAGCAGTTTTGCTCATCTGCAGAAGCAGTTGGAGGTGAACTATGACCAGGGAACTTGGCCTGATTCAGATCCTCAGATGAGGAGCTTTGTTGGCCCCAGAGCCCTGTTTGCCCACACCCAGGCAAGGAGTAGAAACACAGTCCCACCCACTGCGGAGAATGTCTTCTAGTCACATCTGACCAGAAGTGCGGGCAACAACTCCTGGAACTGTATAGCCCAGTATTGCTGCAGCTGAGTAGAGGGACAGAGCTGATTGCCCCCAAAACAAAGGCAGTATGAGGTGTGGAGGGTTCTCATGCTACACAAAGGTAGGTGGATTAGTTCATATCTAAGGCTGAGGGTAGCTCCTGTCCCCACCCCAAAGAGAAAGACAGTTTGGAAAATTGAGAGTAACTGGGAGCAACCCTGACCCTTCCTGCTTAAGCAAGGGAGCAGATACAGCCTCATCCACTGTGGAGATTGTCTTCTTGCCCCACCTGACCAGGAAGGCTGGCAACAACTCCTGGAAGATATGCAGCTTGGTGACTCTCCAGCTGAGTGGCAAGAGAGGAGAACTGATTGTCTTCAGAGCAAAGCCAGTACTGTGTGTAGAGCATACCCATGCTATGTAGAGGCAGGAGAATAAATTCATAGTCAAGGCTGAGGGAAGTTCTTGGTCCCTCCCAACTAGAGAGACTATTTGGGAAGCTAAGAGTAGCTTGTATCAGCTCCTTCACCTCCCACCCAAGCAAGGGGGCTGAGACATAGCTCCAATCCCTGTGGAGAGTGTCTTCTGGCCCCATTTGACTACAAAGTAGGGCTGGTCACAACTTCTGCAAATGGTGCAGCCGAGAGGTGTTTAAGTCCAAAGAAGGGCACAAAGAGCCAATAGTCTTGAAAGCAAACCTAGTGGCTCTGTTCAGCCATGGAACTTGGGGTATGGGCTGAGTTGAAGAAAACTTGAGTTAGGAAAACAAAGTTTACTGGCTTCAGAGCTGCTTCTCTTTCTGTACCTAGGCAGGGAGACTAATTCATAGCCCCATTCATTGCTGAATATAAACTTCAACCTGTCTGACCAGAAAAACTAACTAGAGCATATACAAAGCTACATAGTCCATTCAACAATCCTACATATGGTGACATTTGAACAAAGGATACAGCATGTGGCCTACCCTGTCTACACAGCAAAATCAATGGCCTTATCTGACTCAGGAAATTCAGCGCACCCTCTGGCCTGGTTCAGATCCCCAAAAAAGAAGCTATATAGGGCTTGGATCCCATCTTGTTGCCCTCCTGGGTCAGTGAAGCTAATTTAGGCCCCATCTATCTCTGAATATAGTACTTAGTCTCTATCATCTAGTAAGCTTGACCAGAGAATCCAGACAACCATGGAGCCTATTTCAGAGCCCACTTGAGCAGGGAACCAAGCCAGCAGTCCTATCCAACTGTTCTGAACCAGAAGCACATCCCCCCACCCCATTCCTGTCCTCTGAGCTCAAACAGTTGCCTCATCCAAAAATAGACCATAATAGTAGGTTCCACCTGCCCAAGGACATTACCAGCAGACAAACCCAGAAACCCAAACTGAACTGACTGGTGAAGAACAGTCTCTGCCAAAGTAAACCTATAGCTTCTGGAAGAGGAGTCCAATTACTCAGATGTGCAGATACCAATGTAAGGAATCAAGGATCATGAAAAATCAGATAAATATGACACCACCAAAGGAATATAGTAAAGATGCCATAACCTATCCTAAAGAAATGAAGATCTATGAACTACCAGACAAAAAATTCAGCATAATACTCTTAAGGAAGTTTAGCAAACAACAAGATAACACAGCCAGAAAACAAAATGAAATTAGGAAAACAATACATGAACAAAATGAGAAGTTTGACAAGGAAATAGCAATCATCAAGCAAACAAAAACCACAGAAATCCTAGAGTTAAAAAATACAATAACCTAACTGGAGAATTCAATAGAGAGTTCCAAAAGTAGACTTGACCATGCAGAAGAGACTCACCAGAAACCTGGAGGATGGGTCATTGGAAATTACCCAGTCAGAGGAGGAAAAAAAAAAAACAAAAACGAAAAATAGTGAAGAAAGTCAATGGCAATTGTAGGAAATAATGAAAAGAAACAATATTTGCATTATGGGAATCTCAGAAAAAGAAGAGAAAAAGAAAGTGACATAAATTATGTGTAAAGTAATAATAGCTCCAGACTTCTTGAACCTGGGGAGAGAAATGGACATCCATATCCATGTGGCTCAAATAGGACCCCAAATAGGTTGAACTTGAGTAGGGCTACAGCAAGACACACTATAATTAAATTGTTAAAAGTCAAAGACCAAGAAAAGAATTTCAACAGCAGTAAGCGAAGAAAGAAAAGTTACATACAAGAAATCCCTCATAACACTATTGGTGGATTTCTTTTCTTTTCTTTTCTTTTCTTTTTTTTTTAAAGATTTTATTTATTTATTTGACAGAAAGAGACACAGAGAGAAAGATAGAGCACAAGCAGGGGGAGTGGGAGAGGGAGAAGCAGGCTTTCTGCTGAGCAGGGGCCCCATGCAGGGCTGGATCCCAGGACCCTGGGATCATGACCCGAGCCAAAGACAGATGCTTAATGACTGAGCCACCCAGGTGCCCCACTGGTGGATTTCTTAACAGAAAACTCTTAGGCTAGAAGAGAATGGGAGGACAAATTCAAAATATTGGGGGGAAAAACTGTCAACCAAGAATTCTATAACCAGTGAAGCTGTCCTTCAGAAACAAAGGAGGGATAAAGACTTTCCTGCACAAACAAATGCTGAGAGAATTCATTACCACCAGACCTACCTTTAATGAAATGCCAAAAAGCGTTCTTTGAGTGGAAGTCAAATAATGCTAATTAACATCCTAGAAACATGAAAAGGGAGGATAAGTCTCACTAGTAATGCTAAATATGTAGTCATAGTTAGATTCTGCAATATAGACTGCTATCCAGCAATAATAGAATACACATTCACTTACAACTCTGGTTTAAAAGTTAAAAAGAATAAATGTAATAAAAATAACCATAACTATAATAATCTGTTATAAGTTAAGACAATGTAAAAAACATGTAAATTGCAACAGCAATAACCTAAAATGTGAGGGAGAGGAGAAGTAAAAGTGTAAAATCTACAAATTCTATTTTTTTAAAGATTTTATTTATTTACTTGATACAGAGAGAGAGCACAAGCAGGGGAAGGGACAGAGGGAAAAGCAGGCTCTCTGCTGAGCAGGGCAGCCTGATGTTGGGCTCGATCCCAGGACCCTGAGATCATGACTTGAGTTGAAGTCAGACACCTAACCAACTGAGCCACCCAGGCACCCCTAAATTCTATTAAAATTAAATTGTTATAAATTTAAAATAAGGTATAATAAGTTTAAGATATTTTATGTAAGCCTCATGGTTCCTATAGTGATTAGATGAAAGAATATTATAAAGAAGTTAAAGTATGCTGATATCAAGAGACATCAAAACCCACAAAAAAGATAACAGAGTAAGAAAAAAGAAACAGTGAATTAAGGAAAAAGCCAATAAAATGATTAACAAAATGGCAATAGTAAGCCCTTAACTTATCAAGAGTATCTTAAATACAAACAGATTAAATTCTCCAGTTAAAAGACACAGAATGTCCAAATGGGTAAAAAAAGATGATCTGACCATATGCTGTTAACAAGAAACTCACTTTAGCCAGGAAGACATACACAGACTAAAGGTAAAGGGATGAAAAAAAAAAAACCATTTAAAGCAAATGGATACCATAAGAAAGCAGGGGAAGTTCTACGTACATCAGACAAAATAGACTTTAGATTAAAAATGGCAAAAAGGGACAAAAAAGGTCATTATAAAATGATAAAGTGGTTAATACATAAAGAAGAAATGATAATTATAAATATTAATCCACTAACATCAGGGCATCTAAATATATAAAGCAAAATTAACAGGGCTAAAAGGAGAAATAAGCAGCAATATAATGATTGTTGAGGACTTTAATACCCCACTCTCAAAAATGAATAGATCATCAATATGGAAATAGCAAATTTGAACAACACCATAGATCAATTGGTCCCAACAGACATATATGGAACATTTTATCCAACAATAGCAGAATTCATATAGGACATTCTATCCCATAATTACAAAATATACGTTCTTCTCAAGAACACATGGAAAATTTCCTAGGATAGTCCATATATTAGGCTACAAAACAAATCTTAACAAATTGAAGAGGATTGAAATCACACCAAGCATTTCTCTGACCACTATGGCATGAAACTAGAAATCAACAAGAGGAAAATTGAAAAATGTATGAACTTATGGAAATTAAACAACACTCTCCTGAACAACCAATGCATCAAAAAAATAAATAAATAAATAAAAGGGAAGTAAAGTTTCTTTACTAACCCTAAAGTTACAAATGTAGTGATCCAAAGGGGCATGTGCACCCAAATGTTTATAGCAGCAATGTCCACAATAGCCAAGCTATGGAAAGAACCTAGATGTCCATCAACAGACAAATGGATAAAGAAGAGGTGGTATATATATACAATGGAATACTATGCAGCCATCAAAAAACGAAATCTTGCCATTTGCAATGACGTGGATGGAACTAGAGGATATTATGCTAATTGAAATAAGTCAATCAGAGAAAGACAATTATCATATGATCTCTCTGATATGAGGAATTTGAGAGGCAGGGTTGGGGGTTATGGGGGCTAGGGAGGGAAGAAATGAAACAGGATGGGATCAGGAGGGAGACAAACCATAATTAATCTCTTGGGTAATTATCCAAGAGATTAATCTAGTATCCATCATATGCCAGACACTGTTCTAGGCATTGAGGATTTAGTAGTGAAGAGACAGGAAAGAACTTCATCTATTTTAGCTTAGAGCTGATGATACTGGACCCAGCAAAGGGTGGAGTAAAGGCTATGGTAGGATGGAGTAAAGGCTATGGTAGGATAGATCTGTGAAACATATAAGTATGTTTTAGAACTTTTTGGAGATAGTTGTGGAGAGGACCACACATTTGAAATCACACAGGAAGATGATTTAGATTGGTTATTGATCATTCATATGAGACCTGTTTCTCCTGGAGGTAGAAATTGAAAATATCCATTACACTTATTTTGGGAGAAGTAAACATTCCCATCAATCCAGGTAGACCTCTGATTTGAAGGAAGAGAATTGAGATAGCTTCAAACTTGCATCACAGTGGTCTAAACCTGTGACACTAACTCAACAACAAGGAATTTCACACACTAGATTTAAAATAACCCTGGTTATGAATGTTTAATACCAGGCAATGAGCATTTAAAAATACATTATAAAGAAAGCTGGAAAATCCTGTTAAAGTTTAACTCTCAGTTATATATCCTTTTAAAATCCTGTGACTTTATAATTGTATTTTACTTGGAACTAACAGACTCCTAACTCTCCTTAAAAGATGAATGTCATAACTCTGCTCTGTTATGTTGGTCAAGTGCAATGACAAAGTACCATGTAAAGAAGCACTGGCTGTCAAAAAACTAAGTGACACTAACTGCAAAGCACTTAGAAATTGAGCAATGATGAAGAATTCTATTCCTCTCCCCAAACTACTTTTGCATAAAGTCTAGGAATTCTTTAAATTCAAAATTGGGGAAGAAAAATGGAGATGTGGTCTACCATGCAAAAATAAATACCATTACACAATTCCTTTTGAACTTGATCATTCTTTCCTTCGAATATATGTGTTGAAAATAAATCCGCATCTTATCTAGGCACAATAAAGTCAAATTTCAGTCCTTCATGTCATTCAAATTGTGTCTTTCATGTTTTTAAGCTCCTATAACAGCCATATTAAATCTCCAAGATGCCAATAGCTGAGTTTAAGGGACATCATTACACTGAAAAGGTGGACTCTGTTGTAACCACTTATTACAAACAAACCAAGCCAAACTTATGGTTTAAAAACTGGGACCAGATGATGCTTAATAAGCATGAAATGCTTTCGGTGTTACAAACGAGAACCAGGTGTGGAGAAAAGCAGCTTGGAGCTAAGCATGGCCACCTACAAGCAGGGGTCACCTTCCTTCCAAGGGGTGAAGAGTCAGTCAAGCACACAGCCTAGCTGTTGCCTTGTCTTCCTTAGCTGAGATCTCCAACTGCAAAGAAAAAACTGAGCATTTAAAAGTAGAGAACATGAAGGCTGTCTCTTAAAAAAATATGTATGTGTTCTGAAATCAAACTATCTGAAAATAATAGGGAGGAAATTAATGCTCAATGGGGGATGGAATTAACAGAGATTCTGGATAGGGTGGCGGTTTCTCTAAATGTCCAGCCATGAAGGCCACCAATGATCAGCAAGGGGATCCTGACTTTTACCTTAATAAAACTTTTTCTTTTAGTGAACGCCTGAGTGAAAACTGACTGATCTCTGGAAAGCTAGTTCATTTCTCTGGACCCTGATTTCTCATTTGTAAAAATGTGACAATGGGGTCTTATGATCTAAGGTCAATCTTCAGCAATAGAACTCTATGGTGTTGTCTCCAAAATGTGTCTGTTCAAGAGAGGAATTAAAAGAAGGCCTCTCTATTTCACTCATATGTCAAGTTGTAGCCACCAAACCCTTCTATATTATTGGTTCTGACTTCAAAGGAACGGGATAAACAAATCATTGCCAAAAGAATGTCCAATTTTGCTGTTTTCCCCTCTATTCATACAAATTCATTACAGCAGAGGGTTTTTTTTTTTTTTTTAAGATTTGTTTATTTATTTGGAGAGAGTGTGTGCATGAGTGAGGGAGGGGCAGAGAGAATCTTCACGAGAACATGACCTCAGCTGAAACCAAGAGTCAGACACCCAACTGACTGAGTCACACAGAAGCCCCTAAAGCAAAGTTTTCTAAGCCCAAATATTTCCCAGTTGTCCTTTAGCCGGTCTATATTAAATAATCCCCACCTGACCGAGAAACAGTAGGAGACCTAGACTGTGCTTTTAAGAGGCTGACAGTGCCACAACCATGTGGTTGCCAATATTCAGCATACACCGAAATCATCTAAAGGGCTTGTTAAAACACAGATAACTGGGTCTTGCCTTTAAAATGTCTGATTCAGTAAGTTTGGGGTGGGGTACAAGCATTTGCACTAAGAAGTTCCCCGGTGATTCTTATGCTGCTGGTTAGGTCTCACCCTTTAAGAACCGTTGGCATACTGAACCTAAAGATACCAGTAGTCTAGGTGAACAAACATAGCATTATTATCTTAGAGCCATTGTTATTTCTCTTGGATTTTAAGACAGCACTAGCACCGTTAGGCACAACAGAGTATATATCACTTCAAATATAAAGATATTTTTCACCATGTCCTGCTATTTTTCTGCATTTGAGCAGGAGTAAAGACATACTGAAGAGGAGTCTGTTGACAAACTGATGGTGTTGACCTTAGAATTTTATTGGCTAATATCTCCAACTCCGTTTTCAGGACAGACTACATAATTGCTGGAGTTCCTTGTTTAAAATTATTAAGAGTTTCAAGATGATAACAGCACAGCATTAAACTAAGCACAGGGCCCTTCTAAGCACAGGTCCCTGTGTGACTTCATGTGTGATACCTATGAAGTTGGCCCTACCTATTCTTGTTCTGAGGATTAGGAACTTTGGTTCTTTAAGACCTAGCTGCTAGGAATAAGAGAGAGATTTGAAGGGAAGTGGAGAAGGTGGGGACAACTACCACTTCCACCTGGGAGTCACTGGGAACATTCGTCATAAATAGCAAAAATTAAGCATCTACTGAATAACTCCCTTTGACTAGTCATACTCAGCTCCTGCCTGTAGGACTTTGTAATTTGATGGAAAAACAGTATATACAGTTAAGACAAATATTTTAAGCTCTACGAGGACAAGGAAATATTGTGTTTATTTACAGTGTTTTCCCAATTTTGACTAGTTGCCACTATTTAAAAATGGGGAGATTTCATATGAAAATATGGTTTTGAGACAATAGTAAACCTTTAGTGACATTTGGCTGCCATTTCTAGATAGGGCTTGTGCTCTCCAGTTATAGCCACACCTAGTTTATGTCACTTGCTTGGCTGTTATATAACAATTTGAATTTGATAACTACTTTCTATGTCTTTTCCCACTCTCCCTCATTTCTGTAACTATTTATTTTTTAGATCTCTTAATTTACCTAGGATCTAGCATTAGATCAAAAGTAGATATTCATTTATACATTAAGTGAAGGAGAGAATTTATCCACAGTGGTTGTCCTCTGTCTATGGGCAGTGTACCCAATGAATGAGAACTCTCAGTAATTAGAAAGAGAACGTTTACTGACACCATGTTAAAGAGCAGCGGGTTCCTTTGCTATATCCAGTACTCAATAAATATTTGCTGAATTAAGTTGGATTGAATTGCAGAAGACAGAACAAACTGGTAAAGAAAGAACTCACCAAAGAAAAAGAACAAAACCTGGTATTTTAGACTTGGGTTTGAATACCAGTCCTGTCAATTACCATTTATAAGAATTAATACCATTGGAGAACTGAGTGTTATATGTAACTAATGAATCACTGAACACTACATCAAAACTAATGATGTACTATATGCTGGCTAGTTGAACATAATAAAAGAAGAGATAATACATTGGTCACTTTTCTGGAGCCTTACTCTTAACCTTTCTTATGTGAGGAAATGAGAAATGAGAAAAGTGAGAGAGTACAATGTTGATACACTGTAGTTTCTTATGCTACAGAAATACAAAGACAGGAGGGATGGGCTATTTCATGCTGTGGTAGCTGGTAATTTCTTCCTGGTGTATGCAGGGCAAAATTAAGAGATCTAAAAAATAAATAGTTACAGAAATGAGGGAGAGGGGGAAAAGACAGAGAAAGTAGTTATCAAATTCAAATTGTTATATAACAGCCAAGCAAGTGACATAAACTAGGTGTGGCTATAACTGGAGAGCACAAGCCCTATCTAGAAATGGCAGCCAAATACCACTGAAGGTTTACCATTGTCTCAAAACCATATTCTCATATGAAATCTCCCAATTTTTAAATAGTGGCAACAGGTCAAAATTGGGAAAACACTTGGATGTTGGGGCAAAAAGTAATTGTGGGCAATATCTGGCCTCTGGGTTTTCAGTTTACCATCTCTGGCTTAGAAGGAGGGATGAGCTTGCACTGGTTGTGCTGAGGTGAAGGTAGGGCAGGAGTGGGGCAGCAGCAGTGGAAAGCAGTCAGAATATAGAGGAGCTTGAGTGGCAGGTCTAGCAGTATATCAAAGAGCCCACTAACATTATTTGATCAAAGACAATTTTGGCAACATACTCACTCATTCACTTGACAAATATTTAGGAATTTCTATGATGTGACAGGCACTGTGCAAAGTAAGGGGGATGCTCAATGAGTGTTTTAGGTTGGGCTCCCAAAACAAAATACATAGACTGGATAGCTTAAATAATGCATTTATTTTCTCATAATAAATAATAAAAACAGTGTTGTGAGACAATTAATCTCAGTGTAATGCACAGAATGAAATGGAAACTGGGGGAAGAGAGCCATGAAATTCTGAGAGTCTAGTAATATTCTTGGTATAAATGATAAAATCTTGATCAGTATAGTGGCAGAGGGAATGGAGAAGGAAAAATTACAGAGGAAATTCAGGGCACCAGATAGTTCATTAACTATTCCTTATGAAGGAGCAATGGGAAAGAGAATCGAAGATGATTCTGGGGTTTTAAGCTTGGGTGGTTACACAAGATGCTGGCAATCCAAATCAGATAGGGAATGCAAGAGCAGGAGCAGGAAGCTAGGATTAGGATAGTTGTGTGGACATGTTAAAGTCTACTGTGTAGCTGCTGAGTTTAAGATTCCAGTACAAAGCTGGGTTGAGCTGGGAAAGTAATAAGATTTGAGAGCAGAGGCAGAGCCAGAGGTATATAGCTACGAATCATTCATGTAATGGCAATATTTATAGTCTTGGGAGGGAACAGTGTTCCTCAAGAGAGACTAGAAAAAGAAGAGAAGACAGATGAGGACATGACCATACTGAGTGGGGAACTCCGCTATTTTGTGAGCAAAAGAGAATGAGGACCAGGGAAAGAGTGGTCAGATATCAGAAAGAATCATGATCGTGCAGGGTTTTGTATGCCTTTGCCAAAAAGAGTGTCAAGAAAGAGGAGCAGTGATCAATGGTATCAAACAGTACCAGAGCATCAAGGAAAATGAGGATTGAGACGTGGCCACTGGATTTGGCAATAAGGAAATCACTGACGACTTTTGAGAGGATTATCTGCAGAGACTGAATTGTAATATTTTCCTTAAATTATGGGGATATCCTGCTTTAACTACCTCCTACTTTCATGGGTATGTACATGCGCATTCACATAAGAAACCCAATTCATACACATAACAAATTCAGTATCAATGCGCAAGGCAGACAGACACTTGCAAATATTTTGTACAATTTTTCTCCTTACCATAAGCAAGAGGGACACACGGTGCCCTGGAATTGAGTTGAAAGACTGAATGATAGCATTTAACACTTTAACCAATAAACGCTTAAAAATTCTTTCAATTCCATTCCAATCCTGAAGACCTATACCTCTGAAAGAGGGACCTAAACTGCAAAGCAGAAGCTGCCTTAAGTGTAGGACCCTCAGCTTGAACAATCACGCAGTGAGCGGCCTCCTTTTTGTGAACTGTCCAGCAGCCAAACATGTTTATGAGCTTTTAAAAAGGAACTGTGAAGGCGTAAAGGCTGAGGGCACACAGAAAGGATGCGTACTTGCTCTGTAATACCATCATGGGGATCTCACTCATGTCCTAGGCTGCACAGCTATGGGACAGGGAAATCCTAACCAATGGTAGTTGCAAACACAATTGCTGAGCTTTTTTGCATAGAGCTTTGTGTTCAAACTGCTGAAAGGGTCCATGTAGTCAAAGGCCGCTAACTGCAGCCTTCAACTGGGTGGAATCTGTGCCAGGAGAGAAGGGTTGGAGGACCTTTTATTCACTTGGTAATTACACAGAAATGGGTATTTCATGCATTTTTAGAAGTGGAGAGTGGGGTAAGGAGAGAAAGGCAGACACTTACTGCAGTGACAGCTCTGGTCACGTGGCTTGGCTTCATAGGCACCACCGCAGTCTCTTTGGTCCAGCACTGGCCCTGTCTGGCACCAGGTATGAGAAGAAATGAGAGGGCAATCTGGCATTTTCATATTTGTTTATTTTAACCTCTCAGGCCTGCTGAAAACAACTGGAATCTTCTGAGTTGCTGAAAGCACATAGGCTTCTTTGATGGAGCTCTTGGCCTCTGCCACTCTAACGCCCAAGAGGCTCATTGATTAAGTTGTCAGGTGACCATGCCCTCTGTGAATTCAGGTCAGACCAGAAGCAATGGTTAATAGTTGGCAGGTAACTGTCCCTAATACAATCTTTCTATAGCCTTCAAAGCCTAATATAAAGGAGTATTCCACCGAAATCCAAACTGAAAATTGGGAAATGCTCTGAGTCTGGGCATCTGCCTGTTACTTAGCAAAGGAAATGCTGGGAAAGCAAAGATAAAGAAGTAGAAAGGAATGATTCAACACAGCAGTAGAGAATCCATGTAGATAGCCAAGGACAAGGGTCAAAGGTAAACCCAGGACTTTTTTTTTTTTTTTTTGAAGGATTAGGGGTGAACCAGGTTGAAGGATGGTGGCCTGTGAGGACTGGTTCCCATCAAACTCAGGCTACAGTTGTTACCCTTGGTGATGTTCCCATCAAATGAGCTTGTGGGCCAGCTAGCCTTTGCTGGACTGCCTTTTGTGTATCTGTTTTTATCCCAGGGGAAAAGGCCTTTGGGGTGGACTGTTAACTTGTAGGCTCAGTAGTTTAGTGTGCTTTGACTGAGTCCAAGGGCCAAGTGAAAGGTTTATGAGCAGATCAGCACCATTCAGCTCCCCAAATTTTTTTGTGACTTTTACTGACAAATTCCCATCAACTCGTCAGGCTCATAACAAATTTGCCGTAAATCAGATCAAGTTTATCATTATCAGAAAAATGTACTGGGCTTGGATTTGGGGGAAATCTAAGAGTTTCAGTACCCAAAGCCCTGGAAATCTGGGATTACCAACAATTAGCAACGTGACCCAGACCAGACCAAGGTACTTGGCTTTTCTCAATGACAAGGAGCTATATTATACTGAGCACTTGCTACTAGGCATTGTGCTAAGTGCTCTACAGGCATTACCCAAGTTTTTCTTCACAATATCTTTATGACAAAGGTATTTGGTTATCCTCCTTTGGTTATCTCTTTACAGAAAAGGCTAATTTTGTGAATTTGAGATTTATTTCCCTTCTGTAAAATAAGGGTTTAGAGTAGAATGATTAAAAAATACCTTTAAATTCTGATATCTAACTTTTTAGAAGATTTTAGAAGTCAGAAACACATTACTTTCTAGAAAGAATCAATCAGGAGAAAAAAAGAGAGTGATCTTAATGACTTGCAGCCATTTTCTAAATGTAGACAAAATATATCCTACTCTCAAAAGTGATTTCTTATATATCTCTAATAACTAATAGTTTTAATAGATGGCTTTGGCATTGCATTGAGAAATTGATTTTCTCACAATTCTGGAGGCTGGGAGTCCAAGGTGTTGGCAGGTTTGGTTTCTCCTGAGTTCTCTCTCCTTGGCCTATACAGATGGCCCCACATAGTCTTTCTTCTGTGTGCCTGTATTCCTGGTATTTTTTGCATGTTCAAATTTCCTCGTCTTATGGACACCACTCAGATTGAATCAGAGCCCACCCTCATCACCTCTTTTTAACCTAATAACATTTTAAAAGACTCTATTTCAAAGACAGTCTCATTTTGAAGTAGGAGGAGTAATGTTTCAACATATAAATTTTGGGGGAATACAATCCAAACTATAACAGGCATTTTCCTTATCAGAACAACACCATGTATCAGCAACCCAAAAAGTACTTTATACTTATTTACAGGTGAGAAAATGGAAACTCAGAAATGTTAAGTAAAAAGTCTAAAGTTATATAGCCAGTAAGAGGCAGAGCTAAGGCTGGACCAGGTGTTTAAACCCAATCCTAGTGATTTTTGTGTAAGATCACACTGCTTTTTGAATACCATTTAGGGGGTCTCTCTTGCTTAAGAAGATGGCTAAAAAATTTCTCCCCCGAGTATGAAGTGACAAACTTCTTGTTTAATGGTCACTTGCAGCATGGACACTAATGAAGACATTAAATAGCATTTCCTTCTCATAGATTAGAACCACTATTAATACAAAAACTCTATATGGTGGGATCAAGAGAGTAATATTATTCCCTATTTCCCCCTGAGATCTATGATTCTCGCAGTATGTTTTAACTTGTGAGAATATTTTTTTTTTCAGAAAAATGCACACATACATTTTCCTGATAATTTCTGGAAGTTCATGGACCCCTAAAGCTCATCCATGGATCCTGCATTTGAAATTTGGTGATGTTTCTTCTCAATTTTAAAATAACATAAAAATTTGGAGAAAAGGAAAAAAAACCTATAGTAGTGGAAAGGCAAGAAAATTAGGTTCCAGTTAAAGTTCTGTTAGAACTATTATGTTGTGTGATCCTCAAGATTTTAGTTCAGTTTTTTTCATTACTAAAAGCCAAAAGGATGATCTCTAAGGTCATGATAATTAAAACTTTCATGAATCTAGATTGAGTATATTTCAAAGTTCAGCCTTGATATCTCTCCAGGAGATGACTGAAGGGGAAAACAAAAACAAAAACAAAAACAAGGAAAGTTTTGCTTTGCTTCATGTTCCTACAAGGGGGAGAAGATACATATTTACAATAAAATAACAAGTATATTATACCTGCAGATATCTGGGCCTGATAGATGTAAAATGCACATAGCTTCAAATTCATTTTTAAAAATATTTTATTTATTTATTTGACAGAGAAAGACACAGTGAGAAGGGAACACAAGCAGGGGGAATGGAGAAGGAGAAGCAGGTTTCCGCTGAGCAGGGAGCTCAATGTGGGACTTGATCCCAGGACCCTGGGATCATGACCTTAGCCGAAGGCAGACGTTTAACGACTGAGCCACCCAGGTGCCTCTGCACATGGCTACAAATTCTTAAGTGAAAAGCTTTGAATGCCAAGTGGTATTCCTACTCCAACCCCCCTCCTACCATACAGCTTTGAGAAAACCAGAGAGTATTTCTTTCTTTTTCCCAATAAGGGAGAAAGAGTCTTGCTAATTCCCATTTAGGGTAGGTAGATGTAGGAAATCTCAATATCTTTGGCCAGGTTAAATCCCCAGAGGACTGTGGCCCCTGGATGCAGCATCTCTGAAGCTGAAACTGCTGAGGCCACTAAAAAACATTTTTAGATCTTCTCTTCATGAATCACAGAAAACCCCTCTCTCCAAATAACTCAGAAAACAACCTCTGAAGTCTATTAAGCACCAAGTGTTCTCTACTGAGCCTGGGTAACTTGACTCATCGAATCAATCCCTGCTTCTTCTCTCCAGCTACAAAATATTTCTTTCTATGTCTGAGCCACAGAACAGTCCTCCTGTACCTAGGTGAAATTTGTCTCTAAATCTCCAAACCTAATCCCTATTAGTTCTCCCATAGATAGTACTATAGACTAAGTGACTTCAAAAATTTCTCACAGTTCTGGAGGCTAAGAAGTCCAAGATCAAGGTGTTGCCATAATTGGTTTCTGGTGTGAGTTCTTTTCTTGACTTGCAGATGGTTGCATTCTCATCATATCCTAAGCTTGACCAGCTCTCACACAGCAGAGATAGTAAGAGGGAACACTTGGATATCTCTTCTTATAAAGGCATTAATGCCATCATGAAGGCCCCCCTCTTATTAACTCATCCAAACCTAATTACCTCCCAAAGACTCCATTGCCACATACCATCACATTGGGGTTAAATCATCAGCATGTGGGATTTGTGGGGACACATTCAGTCCTTAACAGTGTTTGCATAAGGTCTGAGGTATGGGTTCAGCTTCATTCTTTTGGCATGTACATATCCAGTTGCTTCAGCACCATTTGTTGAAGAGAATATTCTTTCCCCCATTGAGCGGTCTTGGCACGCTTATTGAAAATCAAATGACTATAGATGTTTAGGGATTTTTTTTTTTTTTTGGATTCAAACTTCTATTCCATTGATTTACAGATCTAGCTAGCTATATGTAAGTACTATCCTGCTTACTGTAGCTTTGTAGTTAATTTTGAAATTGAGAAGTGTGAATCTTCCAACTTTGTTCATCTCTTTCAAGATGTTTTTGGCTACTGAGAGCCCTTGGCAATTCTGTATGAATTTTAAGATTAGCTTTTCCATTTCTGAGAAAAAAAAGTCACTGGAATTTTTATAGGGTTGTGGTGAATCTGTAAATTGCTTTGGGGAGTCCTACCATCTTAACAATATTTGGTCTTCCAATCCATGAACATGAAGTGTTTTTCTATTTATGTAAGTTTTAAATTTCTTTCAGTGTTGCTTTATTGTTTTCAATGTACAAATCTTGCACCTCCCTAGTTAAATTTGTTCCTAAATATTTTATTCTTTTTGGTGCTATTGTAACTGGATTTTTTCTTAGTTTCCTTTTTGTTTTTATTTTTCCAGATTTACTGTTAACTTCCTTTTTTAATTGTTCATTACTAGTGTATAGGAACTCCCACTTTAAAAAAGGCTTTGATAAGATTTATAAATAAACATTCATTACACTTTAGTTAAGATAAATGTTTAAGGTAAGTAAATATAATGTTAAATGAGTATATGTGAAGTGAGTATTCGTTCTAAATTGATTTTCAGTTAACCAGCTACCCTAACTGATCACATTGGATGAGAATTCTATTGTATATTTCAGTAGCTTACATTTTAAGAAAGATTTTATTTATTTGTTTATTTGAGAGAGAGAAAAAGAGAGAGAGTGAACACAAGCAGCAGGGGAAGGGGCAGAGGGAGAGGGAGAAAGAGACTCCCTGCTGAGCAGAGATCCCAGTGCAACTCAATCCCAGGACCTTGAAATCATGACCTGAGCTGAAGACAGATGCTTAACTGAGCCACTCAGGAACCCCAATAGCTTACATTTTTATAATATATTTATATATTCCAAAAATATAACCAATACATTATTCAGAAATGTTATGTTTATTACTATTGTCTGGGTAGACAATCAAAACTTAACTGGGTTAAATAGTATTTACTCTGCTAAGAACTCACAAGGTAAATGACTGGGGAAGCAATCTTTACACTGCGTTTGTTGCCTTTGATATTCAATTATACTCTTTAGATATTAACTGTGTCTTCCCCTCCATTCCAAGCTTTGAGAAGCAGCAAATATGAAGGGAAGAAGCCCAGAATATGGGTTTAGGTTCTACCTTTGAACTACATCTCAGCTAAGAAGTTAGTTTCATGATTCTGAACTTTAGTTTTTCTCATCTGGGAAATGGGAAAACCCAAAATTTCTTTATGTAGTTATGAAAGTCAAATGTGGTCAATCTTCTAGGAAATTGCCTGGTATATAGGATGCCTTCAATATGAAAGGAGTGGTTTTGAAAGATTTACTCAGTTATTACATATTTATTTTACCTACATTGTCTCAGGTCCAACTTTAGGGCCCATAGCAAATGTATAAAATGCCTATGCTGTACATTAAATATGTACTGAACAAATATTGTCTTTTACATGACTAATGAGGGGTCAGTGTTCCTGTTTTGGGCCATGGAGCCCAGGAAAGTTAACAGGTTCCAAAAGAGATCAGGAGTCCACTATTACTGCCCTTACAAAATGAGATAATAGAAGGTTTGGTCTAATTAACAGGGAGAACCTCTAGGATTCTAAGAGATTTTTCTATAAGCATATGGTTTATAGTACATCAAAAATGGCTACTTTGGTACATCAAAAACCCCTCACGCATTTCACACTTGTGAGTGATTCTTGTATGACTCTAGGTTAACTTTACCCAAAACATTTAATAACTGGTACCCTCTGGTTTATTAAGATCAAACTGGCAGACCAAGAAAAGAAGACACCCTTGTTTTATGTCTATTTCATGGATGTAGAACTTTTTGAATAGTTCTGCCATAATATGAAATTCTGTGATTTTAAAATAAGAAAATGTCATTGAAAAGATGACTCAACCAAGTTCCTCCAATAAGATGTCTAGAACATGGTTCAGAGGGTAAAAATGCATACCATATGACAAGTGAACCTGACTAAATGAAAGGAGTCCAGGGGCTTTAACAGATGGTTTTTGAAAGCAGATCTCTTGGATAAAGTCAAAATCCTGAGGTAATATTAGTCCAGTGTGTTTGATTGGAGGGCTTGGAAATTGCTTAAAGAGTGTTGTGCCTGGATGAAGTGGTGTGAGCCAAGAAGGACATTTGAAAGAAATTAGGTCTTTCTAAGATTCTTCGTGTTGCTTGGAATTCCCATTTACAATATACCTTGGCAGACACATCAAGTTGTTATGTAGCATAGATGGAGAAAATTTTCTTTCCTGACAAAGACTTTCTAAACAAATACAGTGAATATAAGGAACTTTGAGCAAAAATTAAGTGTGTGTCTTTATGGACAGTTTTCAGAGTGAAAATATAAAAGATAAGCAACTCTGCTTTTTTCCCCTAGGGTGCTATGTACTGTCTTAAATACAGAAATGGGTTTGGTGTCCCAATGCCTTCCCTTCTGATATTCTTCCCAACATCTGGAGGGCAGAAGCTCATCAACAAGATTCTCCTCACCAGCTTAAATAATAAGCTCCATTCCTTTCTCTAAACAAGAAAATATGGGCCTTATAAATGTTAATTTCATGATTTATTAACAAGTGGTAATATCTTGTGCCTCCTGATGAATAAAGTAGGAGCAAAAGTGGAGAATACATGGATCTGTTTAGAGAAAATGAAGGTCGAAAATAGTGATGATTTAATTTATATTGAGTGAACAACCAGCAGTGGCTACAAAAAATGAATTGGATTGATTGTCAACAACCCAGTTTAGAATTTATTTTTCAACGAAGAACATTTTGGAGGCATATTAATCACATTAATCTAGGCTGTGTTTTATTAACTAAGAGCTCACAAATCTTTGTGGTTTAAGATACAGAAGTTTTGGGGCACCTGGGTGGCTCAGTGGGTTAAAGCCTCTGTCTTTGGCTCAGGTCATGAACCCAGGGTCTTGGGATCGAGCCCCGCATCGGGCTCTCTGCTTAGCAGGGAGCCTGCTTCCCTTTCTCTCTCTCTCTCTGCCTGCCTCTCTACCTACCTGTGATCTCTGTCTGTCAAATAAATAGGGTCTCTATCAGACTGGGTCCCTGAGTGATTGTGTAATTCAAAGCTACCACTGACCCACATTGACATACAATGGAAACAAGAAGCAAAACTTCTGTATCTTTTTTTTAAAATATTTTATTTATTTTAAATAAATAAATTTTTTAAATAAATAAATTTATTTTAAATAAATAAATAAAATATTAAAAAAAGATACAGAATTTTGCTTCTTGTTTCCATTGTATGTTTCCATTGTATTTTAAATAAATAAATTTATTTTAAATAAATAAATAAAATATTAAAAAATAAAGATACAGAAGTTTTGCTTCTTGTTTCCATTGTATGTCAATGTGGGTCAGTGGTAGCTTTGAATTACACAATCACTCAGGGACCCAGTTTGATAGAGACCCTACCATTTTAACTTCTGGATACTTGATGTGACATGTCAACTTCCAGGTTGTTACAACAGAGGAAGAGAGAATTATAGGCCTTTTACTGATAAATAAAGGCCTTAACCTGGAAGTAACACATGTCATTTCTGTTCACAATTTTTTGGCCATTACTAGTCATGTCGCCTCACCTACCAATGAAGGAGTAGGGAAATGTAATTCTGTGTAATTCTGTGTTTCTAAAGGAGAGAAGAAACTGGTATAAAGAAACTCCACTGTAGGAAGCAAGTGGATAAGAACAAAAAGAAGGAAAGAAAACAAACATATATTATAAGAGAATGGACCTTGGAAAGTAAGTATCATACAATCATCCTGGGGATAATATCCAAACACTTTACCCTTGCCTATAGGCCTGTACAAGATCTGGCCCCTGATCACTTATCTGACCTCATCTCATTCTTTTCACACCCTGATCCATGCCCACTGCTCCAGCCTTCGGATCTTCTTTTGTCTCTCTCATATCAACTTTTCCTTACCTCAGGTACCTTACATTGACTGTACTTCTGTCTGGAATGCTCTTCCCTGAAATATTTACACTCTTGTCATCCAGAACTCTGCTACTACCTCTCAGAAAAGACTTTCTTGATCTCACAACCTAAATAAGCTACCCTCCCTAGCCATTCCCTATCTGTGCCTATCTAAATAGATAAGCTATTTTATCTTATTTTTATCCTACCATTTTTCATTATCTAATACTTTCATACTTATTTGTTTCTTTTTTACCATTTGCATTCCTTCACTAGAATATGTTCCAATAGATTAGGGACCCTGCTTGTTTTGTTCAACAATGTACTCCTTGTTCATAGTAGCATTTTAACAAATGTTTTTAAATGAAAGAATTTGAAACGGGTCAAACAGAATCCTTTGGAGGCTAGAATCACCAAAGGTGCTCTAGTGTTTGTAAAAATAGGTATTTTCAACATGAACCTAAGTCATACATGGGAATGAGGAACAGAAGACATGGTGTCCACAAGACCAAGGAGAAGAAAGAGCCACCTAGCTTCCACAAAACAGCAAAAGCAATTATAAAAGGTTAATTATTCCAGATAGTTGAAGCAAACTGTGGATTTAAGGAGAAATTAATGTATCCACAAATGTCTTGTCAGTATACTGCCTTCACCTGAGTGTTGTAGCCAGCTACTGAGATAAAATCTCAGGCTCCTGTTATTCATGTACTTATGTGGTCCCTTACACAGTGAGCTGGGGCTGGCCTCAATGGATCTGTGTAATACAGCAAAAATAAAGGTGTGTGACTCCCAAAGCTAGGTCATAAAAAGCATTGCAACTTCAGCTTTGCAATCTTGGATCCTCTGCTCTGAAGAGAGCCAACTTCCAATGTCGTGAAGATATGCAAGCAGCCCTGTGGAGATACCCACATGCAGAGGAACTGAGGCCCCTGGAAAAGGGCAGTACCAGCTTGCCAGCAAACTTAATTAACTGCCTTGAATATATCTACCAGCCCTAGTCAAGTTTTCAGATGATTGCAACTTCATGAGAAACCCTGAGCCAGAATCGCTTAACAGCAGATTCTGAATTTCTGATCTATAAAAATTGTGAGAATAAATAATTATTATTTTGTTAAGCCGCTAAACTTTAGGATGCTTTCTTATATAGCCATACTAACTGGAACATTGAAATTTATTAAAATTTCCAGGATTTTTTTCCTCTCAAGGATGTTCACCTTCTTTGAATGAGAATGGGGTAGAAATATAGAGGTGAGGGATGGAAGTATCATGAGATTAGCCAGCCAGATAAGCTGAATCAACTCTGCCCCTTAACAGTGATATTTCAGATATTTCAGACAGATAATGCATATCCTCACATTTTGTGGTCCTTAAAAATCATAAAGCTTTATCAAAAATAATACATTGACTCAGTAAAGAATATATCAAATTTAAATATTAGGAGCTGTGTCAACACAAGAGTCTGACAATGAAATTTTCATTTTGGAACCAACTGACCAATGTGTAGGAAGTTCTTGTGCTCAAATTTTAAAGCTCAAACTTTTAAGCTAAGTTTTCGGGTCTGGGGTGGGGAGAATCCAGCTTCATATTTTGTTTTATTCTACTTTATTTTATTTTATTTTTAAAATATTTTATTTACTTGAGAGAGAGAGAGAGAGAGTGAGCGAGCAGGAACAGGAGGGAGGGATAGAGGGAGAGGGAGAAGCAAACTTCCAGTTGATACAGGACCCCAATGGGGGACTCCATCCCAGGACCATAGACTAATGAGCTGAGTCAAAGGTAGATGCTTAACCAACTGAGCCACCCAGGTGCCTTTCATATTTTATGTTTAGGTTTTTAGAAGTGCAGTTTGTAATGAGTTCTGTTGACTTTAAGGAGACGTATGATTATGGAATCTGGAAATAGGAACACAGTGTATCACTTTTGGATGTAAAGTTCAGATGTCTTTCTTGAAGATTTTCTTATCATTGAGAAAGCTGACCCATTACATATGTATGTATGTACAAAAATGCCTGACTTTAAGCCTTCCTATGAAGTGTTTATAAAATATTGTTCTGCTTGCAGATTTTAGGGAATTAAAAATGTATGTGTTCATCTGTTTGAAAGTCTCTGAAGTTCTGAGCTTCATGCTCACCTTTGACTCTTCTCTCTCTGACCTGACTTACTTATCTGAGTGGATTTCTGGAAGACTTTTTGGGTTTCAGTATAGAGGAAGAAACTTGAGTCTCTATTGTTTTCATTAGTAGAGTGTCATTCTTCTTTATTGTTTTTCCCTATGGCTTTGAACATAGCTTGCTATTGAGTGGTCCAGCTATAGAATCAAAATACCTCCACTGGCATTTTCCAAGCCATTCCTTATATTCCAATAGCATCTTAATAAAACCATTCTTTATTTCACAGGAGCTCCTTTGACCTCTTTTGGGAACCTACTCTAATACTCTGTGGCTCTTGTTCATAAGAACATTCTTTTTCCTAATATCTAGTCTAAACTTTTCCTTCCTTAGCTGAAGGCTTTTTGTCTCCATTTTTTCTGAAACTACAAGTGATTCCCTTTCCTCACTGAAGACTAAACTTTGTACCTAACGGCTAGAATGTCAAACAAACATTAATCTTGTCTCCTGCCTCTTTACAGATGGAGGAATGCCCAAAAGCAATTTAGCTTTAGACAGCAGAAGTATTTGTGTAGTGTTCTTTACCTCTGATTCATCTTCTCAAATCATCTTGGATTAAGCTTTATTTCTCAAAGATGCCAACAGCATAAGAATCTACCTTGAAACTTAATAATGATTCCATACTCCTACATTTTATTTTAAATTATGTCTCTCCCTTATATAAGCTACCTACTGTAAAAAGGATACTTACACATTTGCAAAGAACCATTTATATGCCTCAGCAATACATGTATCATTTGAAATTTTCTCTTCATAGATAGGGCCTACTCTAAGACCACTTAATATGCAAAAAATTCATACTTTCCAAAGAGCTATGTAAGGGGCAATTGTTCACATCCAGGCAAAACTCCCCACTTCCCCCACCACTCTAAACACACATACACTTGGGCCAGTCACACTGAAATTCCACCTTTGGGAATGTAGCCCTTAGGGATAACTAGTTCAAGATTTCCATGTAGATTCCCTAGGAAGAGGAGGACACTGGCATTTCTTGATGTTCTCTCTTTATACTTTTATTTCCAAACTAAGGGGAAAGAAATTTCAATATAAAGAATGGAAAATAGCATGAGCTAGTGCACTGAGGCAGCAGTCACTTATTCCTTTTAGTGTGAACTAGTTTGATCTGTATTTCACCCTCAAGATAGTTCATTGACAACCTATTTTGAACTAATGGGAATTTTAATGGGGAGGGCTTAATGGTGGAGGTTATGGGCAGTGGGTAGTGATGATAAGCAAAAGAACATTTTCAAGTGAGTGGGAGGACAACCAGTGAAAATGTTTTAATAAAGAGTTGGGGACACTTAGAGGGCAGAAAAGAAGGGCATCTGCTCTCCATTCCATATTGACCTTATTGCATTCTCCTTTACTCTTTTACTACATGCATCAGAAAAATTCTATAAGTTATGTTGAGGTTCCTGCTTTGTTTTATTGTCACCCTCCTGGGACTCTTTGAGTACAGCAAACCAGAAGACATGAGAGGATACAAAGGCTGTGGAGAATACAATATGGAATGGGGTAATAGGAACATAGAGGCCTAGAGGAATAAAACTGTAAATAATCTCATAATATTATCTGCATAAACTAAGACAAATAAAAATTAAAAATAAAGAGTGCATTAGCTAAGAAGATTTCCAGTGATTTACGGTAGTCTACCAGAATGTGGAGTGTACTGAATACAGTTTTATGCTTATACAAATGAAGTTAAAAGGGGTTGAAAAATATTGCTTCAATTTTGGGATGCAAACCTCATGGAAGAAAAAAAAAAAGGAGTTAAATGGTCCAGAAAAGAAAAAGTTCAAATAGTCTGTTGAAAGAAAATGTGATGATGATGATGATGACGGAGGTGGCAGTCAATATTTACTATTAAGTATTTGTTGTGTGCTAGGGACTGTGTTGAATCCCATTCATAAATTATTTAATCCTCACAAACAGTCTTTGAGATTGGTACTATTATTATTCCTACATTTCAGATTGAAAAAAGAAAAAAAAAAAACCCTAAGGTTTAGAGAGGTGAAGTAAGCTAGGAAATAGAGGAGGCAGAAACTGAACCCTGGCATCTTAACTTGAGGAAAGGACTCAGTTTCCCATGTAAGTGGAAATGAATCTGTGCAGGTTGGAAAATGAACCACCTGAAGAACCTGTTTTTTGGCTGTTTTTCCAACAGTAATACCATCAATACTCCTCTGTAAAATCTCTTTGTGGACAACATCAGATCTTGTGAAATAGCTGCCTATTGTTACAAATGATTGCAAGTACGGATTTTTTTTTTTAAGATTTTATTTATTTGTTTGACAGAGAGAGATCACAAGTAGGCAGAGAGGCAGGCAGAGAAAGAGGAGGAAGCAGGTTCCCTGCTGAGCAGAGAGCCCAGTGGGGCTCGATCCCAGGACTCTGAGATCATGACCTGAGCTGAAGGCAGAGGCTCAACACACTGAGCCACCTAGGCGCCCCAGTACTGATGTTTTTAACGTATGTTTGCAATAGCAGGCTGCTACGTTGGGACTTCATATCACAGTTCTCAATTTACTACAGTGATCTGAGTTAGTGAATTTCATATTCTCAGCTCTTTATCTAGCAGGTATAAGTACGTTACCACTTGTCAAGAGTTATGACAGGTAAACAGGCAAGTTTGAGGAAAAAATTTAAAACATTGGAGCAAACATTTAACAACTGATTCTCAAGCCTATGTTGTCACATGAAAACTTGAAAAAAAAAAATAAAAGCACAACAGTAGGAATCCTAACATTCCTGGATTAAGTTTCAACTGCCATTAAAAATGGTTTGGTATTTCCTCATGAATATCTGTCAGAATTTCCTCACATTAGATATTCTTCTAATATGTTGAATAAAATTGAGGGAGGAGTCACAAAAATAAGAATTTTGTACAGTTTGATAATCTAAGTTGTTATAGTAAATGTTTTATATTTTGTATACTATTTTGGCCAGGGCTATAACATTTGCTTAAAATATTTTCTGTGGGAAAAAATGGCATCTGGTCTTTGAAACTAAAGACTAAAACTAGTATGACATTGTTTCTTAGAAAAATCAGTTTGGCTCATACATTTTTTACTTATGGTATATTTTCCAGTAAAATAATCTATTATGAGATTAGGGTTGTTTGAACTTATTATCAGGAATCAAACAGTATTTGACCTACAGTAAGAATGCAATCATGCTTTTAAGAATCATGGTGTAGGGGCGCCTGGGTGGCTCAGTGGGTTAAGCCGCTGCCTTTGGCTCAGGTCATGATCTCAGGGTCCTGGGATCGAGTCCCGCATCGGGCTCTCTGCTCAGCAGGGAGCCTGCTTCCCTCTCT